>NC_057810.1:254756118-254817382 GCF_018294505.1 Triticum aestivum
GGTGGCTGGGTGCTAAGCGTCCGTTCGAAAAACGCGACCACCACGACACGACCCTGGTCTGCCTGGTGCGCCTACATTTGAGAATGCAAACAGATCTTCTTTCATTTGCAAACGAATCTGTATGTAATACCATGCCCGTGTTTCCCTTGCAAATAATTAGTCATTCGAAACGAGATACTATAAATTAATTAATGAGGAGTTATTTGAAAAAAATCGAAATGGTATCCACGGTATCCTTGCTAATGTGGATTAGTGTGTGTCTCACATAATTAGTTATTTGAATTAGAGTGTGTGTCACATAGCGATCTCCAATTCTAACGTGGATTTCACATTTCACTGTATCCACACTACTTTTTTAATACAAATTCATATATATATATATATGATGAACACCATGGCAGTGAGAAAACTTTTGGATGGATTCAAACATATGACCTACAAAATAGCACAACAAATCGAGTCAATGTCAACTTTTTGAACCTAGTATGGCACGAATTCAAAATACTTACCCATATGCATGGTGCTTAGTTCAAATCATACAATGTACAGCTAATTGAAACATCGATATTAAGTCTCGTACTATTTAAGTTGAACTGTTGTTTTTAGCCCCCCCGGCACACACGCTACATACTTCCTATATCGGTCAATCTTCCTCTCCTAACCACCTTAGGAAGCTATCGGTTTCCAGCACACATTCATTCTTTATCTCCATGTTTCGATCTCTAACTCTCTCAACTACACAACCCCCTTTTTCCAATCTATTACCAAATGTATTTACCTCTCACACCCGCCATTGCACCGCATGCCGAGCTCTCTCTGTCCCTCTCCCTCCCACCCTCTCGCGCTAAATACATGCATTGCCTATGTAGCCCCCAACCTCTCATGCACACACACGCACGTTGTCTATCTAGGTCACTCCCTCGAGACTGTCTCACTCCTTCCGCACGGGGGGCTACACTTGCTCAATCTCGCTCTCTTTATCTGACTCTCGATTAACCTCATTTTCTTTTCACACACAAATGATATATCTCCCTGTTTGGGCCTCGATCGACACACTCTATACTCTCTCACGCAGATTGTCTATCTAGGTCAGTCCATCCAAGCCGCCCCCACTCTTTCGACCTCATGGCGGGCCACGCTCGCTTAGTCTCTCTCTCTCTCTCTCCCTCTCTCTCTCTCTCTTTGTATGTCTCGATTGACCTCGCTCTTTCTCGGACAAAAATGATATATCACCATGTTTGAGTCCAATTCGACCTATTCACATTCTATACTCTCTCACGCACATTGTCTATCTAGTTCACTATCTCCAACCCGTCTCACTCTTTCGATCACACGACGACCCTATGTGATCGATTGACCTTGCTTCCTCCCACACACAAAATATATGTACACGTCTGTGACTGGATCATCTCTCAAGCTCTATCTTACAGCCCTCACCCTTGCCAAAAGCTCAATCGGACAATATCTCTCCAGACCATATATATCTGTTCAATGAATGTCGAACCACACTCACATTGTCTCTCTATCTATATGTCTCTCGATTGACCTCGCTTTCTCACCCCGTATCTTCCACACATTGAAGCTACCTCTTCATCCCTCGCAAAGTTGGAGCTATCTACATTGCGAGGGGCACTCCAACCTTGGATTAATTTGTGTAGACATTTATTCCGATCGGTTTAGATTATATTTTTGTAGCATTCGGCCCACAACTACTCCAAACACCATTGCAACCCCCACACCTCCCCTAGTTGATTTCCCTCTGGCTCGGTCATCGCTCTTTCGCACGTCCTTTCTCGCACCTTGGTATTATTGCAAAAAACTCTGTTGATCTCTTTAATTATAATAAATAAGCTACAAAACTACACACCGATAATCCACTTGGAATGGAACAAATTTCGACCCACAAATTAAAGTGCTACAAACTACACACCGAGGGGCCCACAGGTCATGAAACAAATTTGGACCCATATACAAATTAAAAAATAAAGGACGAGGATCGAACATGCGACCAGGGCTTTCAAGCCGCACGTCAATAGGCAACATACGTAGAACAATAATGTTTGTTGTACCCTCCTTTATTCACATATTGTTTTTATATTACCACTGCCTATTTAATGGATAACATGTAATATTATTTTTAGTACTATTCGCCCTCACTTACTGGTGGGTTCCATGTGTGCTCTCTCTCTCTCCTCCCCTCCTGCATTTATACGCACCGGCAAACACGAAGAACTCGCGGGCGATGTTGCCGTTGACCATATCTAGATGCGTTCACAAGTTACGACACCAGTTTCACGTACTAGCAGCACTAGTCAGTGTGTACGTGAAATGCACGTTAATTTGGAAGTATATTAAGTGCATGCGGATATTAAGTAGGATATTATTTGCCTATTATTATGTGAGCACTATTTTTGGCATGAAATTAACTACACGCTAAACGTGTTGAGCGCTCGACATTGAAGCAGTCTAGGTCGTTGGATGACAAGGAATACATGTGCCTTGATGACGTTTTATATTTAATTTGATACGCCTCTAGCAGAACATTCTATCAATCAAACCATAGATTTCGTTCAGTCTGACTCCGACTTTAAATTATACGACGATCGATCTAAAATAAGTGGAGATGATAAACATTCGAATTTTAAGCATGGCAGTCCGAACGTTTTTCATGGCAAATTTAGATTACGTGGCGGCGGCGGGGGCGGCTTGCAGTGGGAAGCGGCTCCTCTGCCGTGATCTATGTGTCGTCGGGCCACTAACCGACTACGATGGCGGCGTATTGTACTGTTGTTAGCGTACTCCTGGACGTTGGCCTAGCTTCAAGGAAGGCAAAAATGTTCTAGACTTCGGAGAGAGTCAACTGGTGGGAGGAGGCGACTGGCATTGGTGCAAGGAAGTGGACGACGGCGGCCATCCATGCCGCAGAGGGGGGCACTGGCAGCCGCGTGGGGACATGCGCTATCAACGGCGCGGCGGAGACATTCATGTGCACGGGCACCAGCACGGGCGCGCACGTCAATGCAAGCGCAGGCGCATACGCTGGCAGGTGCATGGGCACCGACACAGGCGTGCACGTCAGTGCACGCGCAGGCGCATGCGCTGGCAGGTGCACGGGCGCGTGAAATTCGGCGGGGACCTCGTGGAACTCCGTGGCATTAAGCTCAATGACAATGTGTGGCTCCCAGCCCATCAATGCCATGAGGATGGGTGCTGGCGCAGTCAGGGCGACGGGAGCCGGAACGGGAGCGGGGTGCTACATCTTGAGCTTGTGTTGGTTTTCCTTGAAGAGGAAAGGGTGATGCAGCAAAGTAGCGTAAGTATTTCCCTCAGTTTTTGAGAACCAATGTATCAATCCAGTAGGAGGCTCCTCAAAAGTCCCGCGCACCTACACAAACAAACAAGAACCTCGCAACCAACGCAATAAAGGGGTTGTTAGTCCCTTGACGGCCACTTGTGAAAGTGAGATCTGATAGAGATAATATGATAAGATAAATATATTTTTCGTATTTTATGATATAGATTGGAAAAGTAAATATGCAAATAAAAGTAGGTGGTAAACATATATGATAAAAGATAGACACAGGGGCCATAGGTTTCACTAGTGGCTTCTCTCAAGATAGCATAAGTATTATGGTGGGTGAACAAATTACTGTCGAGCAATTGATAGAAAAGCGAATAATTATGAGATTATATAGGCATGATCATGTATATAGGCATCACGTCCGGGACAAGTAGACCGACTCCTGCCTGCATCTACTACTATTACTCCACACATCGACCGCTATCCAGCATGCATATAGAGTATTAAGTTCATAAAGAACAGAGTAACGCATTAAGAAAGATGAAATGTATAAGGATAAACTCATGCAATATGATATAAACCCCATCTTTTTATCCTCGATGGCAACAATACAATATGTCGGGGGTTGGGTGTGACATATGCCAAAGGATGGCTAATCATGGTGGGAGCGAGTAGAACGTCACCGGTGCCTGGAAGCGGGATGAGGCGTAGACACGAACGCCGGCGCACTTTACCTAGGTTCGGGGCTCTCCTAGGAGATAACACCCCTAGTCCTGCTATGTGGGGTCTCCGCATGATCACTAAGACACTAGTGAGTACAATGGTGCTCCTCGAGCTGAATGCTAGAGGTGGAAGGAGGCAGGGCTAGCTCTCTTCTTCCTCTAGGTGTGAGGCTAGTTCTAACAGGTTGGGAACCCTTTGCATGGGTGCCCTGGGGGGTTTATATAGTCCTACCCCCAGGGGTACAATGTTAACTTGGTCGGGTGTAGGACCCTACTGTCAGTGTCTCTGGTCGCTGGCTCCTCTGCCAGCAGCTGGGGCCCACCGCCTGGTGGGCCCCGCCGCCTGGTCTGGTACGGTTCCGACAGGCCGCCCCCGCCGCTGGCTGGTCTGGTTGGTGGCTGATCACTGTAGCCGTGATGCTAATGACGTAGGCTTGGTCAGGGGAGTGTGGCTACAGTCCCGCCGCCTGGTGGGAGATCACTGTAGCCACACCACGCCTTATCTGGTTTATGGTGCACGGGCCCCAAGGGAGGAACGGGCCGCCTGCTGGAAGCCGGCCCCCTTAGGTTCGGCTGGTCTGGCTTCCGCTGTCTTCCGGGCTCTCACTGTCTGGTAGGGCCCACCACCTGCAGGCCGTACCTACAGGCCGTCGTGGGAACAGGGCTCCGCCTATCCGGAATGACGTCAAGGGGGAAGTGGCAACAGTGCCACATCGTGCGGAGATCTCCGCCTGTATGGGGCACTGTGGCCACGCCAAGCCCGGGATTCGGGGGTGAGGGACGGCACTGTAGCCTCACCCTGTCTTGTCCTCTTGATGAGGGGCGCAGATTCTGAGGGCGCCGGATGGACGCCTGCTAGAAGCCGGCCTCTACGGAGGCCGTCTGCTAGGAGTCGGTCCATCTTGGTGCCGTCTGCTGGTGCTCGGCCGTCTTCGGGCAGCCGGTCGTTGAGCCAGCTAGCCACCGGAAGGCGGTGCTTCATTCTGGAGTCTTGTGGGGCGAAGCCGGCCCAATGTCTTGAAAGACTCAGGGACTCGGGTCAGGCTACCCATGTCCCATTACTCCGACAGTAGTCCCCGAAGCTGGTGAGGCGTTGCGGCTGACAGGCCATGAAGCCTCAGTAGTTTCCTTCCTTGCTGCCCTCTGATCGAACGCTCTGTCCGCCTTGTGATGCGCCGGCTGCGGGAGCTGATTTGACAAGACGGGCTCGTCCGCCGATTTCGAACACCAAGGCGGGAAGCAGATGGCATGTCTGCTAAGCTTCCCTAGGCCTGCTGCCCGCCACGAGCATGCCACGCGGCGCACATCAGCCTGGCCAGCCTGCCACCCCACGCTCTTGATGGGACGTGACAGCGGGCCGGGCCCGCCACCACCGGGCCTCGGCATGCGGGCTGATCTGCTGCGGCCGAGGCGGGTGGTTGTGATTCCCACGGGAGTTACTATGTAGTAACTCTGCATAGTAATCGGGGGGTCGTGGGGTCGTGGGTGCAGTTAATCCCACGATCCCACGTTCCGCCCCCTCAGCTTCGCAGTCCGAGGGCTATAAGTAGGGCGAGGTAGGGGAGCGACGGAGCACGCGCGCCCTCCTCCCGCTCTTTCTTCCTCCTCTCTGTGCTGCTGCTGCTCCGTGCCCGCCGTAGCACCGCCACAGCTCGCCGTCATCAAGATTCTTCTTCCCGCGCAACCCCGCTTGGACGCCATGGCGCGCGAGAAGGGGGGAGACTAGGACGGCTCGGTGGTGAGCGGGGATCACCTCACCTTTCTCCGGGCCACGCGCCGGATGCCCAACGCAGCCTTCGCCAAGGTGTGAGTGCCACCGCGGGAGGATATCTCACCGGCGCCGCAGGGGGACGAGCGGGTCGTCTTCTGCTCACATTTCCTCCGCGGCTTCGGCCTCCCGGCGAGCGGGTTCCTCCACTCATTCATGGAGTTTTGCCACATCCAGCCGCACCACTTGACGCCCAACACCGTGACGCTGCTGTCTGCCTTCGTGAGGGCATGCGAGGGCTACCTCGACATCCTCCCCACCATCAAGCTGTGGGGGCCTTTCTTTTATGCCAAACTGGGCACCTCCACCAAGGAGACGGCGGCCGAGTGCGGTGCCTTCGTCGCCGTGCGCGGGCTGTCGAAGAAGAACGCCTTCCCGGTCATCAAGCTGTCACAGTCGATGAAACCGTGGCAGCAATCATACTTTTACATGGAGAACGCCGACCTGGCAATCAACTTCATCAACCTGCCTCCCTACGAGGCTGGCCCCCTGTTGGGCCTCGGGCCAACTGGGGCTACAAGCCGAAGCCTGTATCGGCCGACACGGCCGCAGCCATCAACCGGCTCCGGGTGGTGATGGAGGCGGAGGGTCTCGTGGCGTCTGACTGTCTGATCGCCTTTGTCGAGCGCCGGGTTCTCCCGCTCCAAGGCCGTCCTCATCTGATCTGTCGGATGAGCGGGCACCACGACCCATGCCGGATGTGCACAAAGGACATGCCAACTGCCGAGGTGGCCCGAATGGTGAACGAGATCTCTAACTTCAAGGTGTCAGAGGGGCCCTGGCGGTTCGGCAAGCGGCCATACTCCCGTGACAAGCCGCCGCCTGCCGTAAGTCTCTTAGCTTATCCTTTTTAGTTCTTGCCTTGGTCTTGGTCTTGGTATGAAGTGGTCCTTCTTTGGATCACAGATCTACATGTCCTCGGTGATGGCCGCCATCGTGGGGCCGGGTGGTGACTACCAGCCGGACCGGGAGGTGAGCGACGTGGATGACCCCAACATGGGGGCGGCCGCCTTGGAGGACGACGCCGTAGGCGGCAGCGACGGAGCAGGCGGCTCCGAAGAAGAGGGCGGCGTGGAGACTTGGCCCGATGACGACGACGAGGAAGATGAGCCGCGCCCCGCTTGGGGCGCTGTTAACACATGCGCCGGCCCCTCCGCTGAGCCATCCGCCCGAGGCGGCAAGCGCAAATGGAAGGAAGGCACCGCCTTGTTTGGTAGCGCGCCGAAGAAGCCCAAGAACCCGGCCGCCGCGACCCGGCGGAAGGAGGCTGCGGCGAAGCTGGCCAAGTTCCAGAGGCAGCCGAAGGCGCTGCCCATGGTGTCGGCGTAAGTATTTCTCTTACGCTTTCCCTTTCTTGCCGATCTAGCCTAAAAATTTCTGCCTTGCTTTCTTATCTCAGGGCCCCGCTCACCCTCAACAAGTCGGCCGCCGCCTCTGTCATCAGGTCGGCAGAGACCTCCGCCACTACCCAGCGAATTGATCCGGCCACTGACCTCCGGGAGGCGCAGGAGCAAAATGCGCAGGAGGTGCGTGAGGAGCAGGAAGCCGCCCGCTTGGAGAAGGCGGAGGCTGACAAGGCGGAGGCGTCCACGCTAAAGAAGCTGGCGGAGGCGGAAGCTGATGCCGCGGCGAAGGAGCGACTCGCGGAGGCCGCGCGCCGCTAGGAGCCGCTGCTCGTCGCTCCCCTGAATTCCGCGCCACCTGTGTCAGAGTTCGTGGCGACGACTGGGGGAGCCGGCGACGAGTAGCCGGTCATGGAGAGGGAGGGCGGCGACGTTGCCATGCCGGACGTTGTCGTGCCTCCACCACCGCCGACTGGCGGAGCACAAGACAGGCAGCTGGCCGCCCCACCGGCGTCACCGGCCGGGAACGAGGTGGTGACGAGCCCAACTCCTGAGGCCAGCACACCCATGCGCCGTCATCTTGCGAAGGCGGTCTCAGCACCGCGACCATTGGAGGCCGGTGCTGCGAGCTCGTCGGTCCTGGACACCGAGGCGACAAGCGCCGTGCCCTCCGGCTGGGTGCGTGGAGGCGGGATAGGAGCCTTGAACCAGGCGGCCCTCGACGTCCAGGCCAAGCTCCAGGCTAAAGCCGACGCCCTCAAGTGGTGCAACGAGGCATTCCTGGACTCGCGAGCGGCCATCCGGGTATGCTTCTTTCTCCTTTATTTTTGATGCTTTTATTTCTTGGTGGGGGCGTGCCAGCGCACCCACTGGGTGTAGTCCCCATGTTTTGGGCCGGCTGCTGAGCAGGCGGTCCGGAACTTTAACTTGCAAGCATCAAATTCTAACTCCGTCTGACATCCCTATTGCAGGATTACCACATCCTTCGCACGGCCACCTTCAACTCTGGAGTCTGGGAGATGGAGAGGCAGACCGCCAACTTGTCAGAGAGCCGAAGTAAGTTTTGGCTTTCTTTCTCTGTGGGGGCGCATTGGCGCACCCGCGGGCTGTAGTCCCCGAGATTTGGGCCGACTGCTGTGCAGTCGGGCCGGATCTCCCCAGTATTTGTAGTTCTCTTGTTGATCATTGATAACTTCTTTCTCTGCGAGGGCGCGAAAGCGCACCCGCGGGCTGTAGTCCCCGAGATCTGGGCCGATTGCTGAGCAATCGGGCCGGATCTCCCCGACAACTGCATCCCTTCCTTGTCGAATGTTGATGCCTTTTTCTCTTTTTGCAGAGGCCAACACCGCCTTGCAGCAGCAGCTGGGTGAAGCCAACACCGTGCTGCGCACCAAGGAGGCGAACTGCAGTAAGCTGGCCAAGGAGCGTGACCGACTGGTCACGCAACTGGCGGAGGAGATGGAGCATCTCGAGACGGCTCAGAAGGAGGCGGAGGCAAAAGAAACCGACCTCCTTTTTGAATTTAAGACCGAGTGCTCCGCCTGGGCTGGCAACGAGGCGCAGCTGACGGCCGGCTTTGGTAGCATTGAAGACATGGTCAATGGTAAGCTTCCTCTTTTTTCTTTCTTTGAGCTGCCGACCTCTGCTTAGGCCGACCGTTTGCTTTTAACTTCTGCCTTCTTTGCTTTCCACCCAAACAGACTTCTTCCCAGGCCACTCCGTCGCCGCGAACCAGGCCATTGAAGCTTATCGCCAGGAGCGGAGGGCAGAAGGCATGTAGATTGCCGCGGCCGCACCCCGGACCCTCAGCGAGCAGCTTCTCAGCATCCAGGCCCATCTTCGGCCGGCTCACCGGATGCTGCACCGTCTTCAACGCATCGGAGCCTAGGTGATCTCCGCCCTCTGGCCAGGCATGCCGGATCCGCGCACTCCCACTCGGACCGCCGACGGGCTGGAGGTGGCGCTCGGTCGCGTGGAGGCCTAGAAGGGCTCCTCGGCCCGGGCTGGAGCGCGCCGGGCTCTAGAATTCTTCAAGGCATGGTACCCTGGGCTGGATCTAGTCCAGCTGACCACGTTTCGGCTGGAGGTGCAGGAGGAGCTGGTGGTGGTGGAGCACGACCTCGTCAAGAGGGCGGCGGCGATCGCCGACTATACCGACACCAGTGTCTTCATCCTAGAGCTGGTGATGTCGGCGCCGAGGCGCCACTGGAGTGGTTTGGGCTGAATCCGGATGACAGCAAGGACTCGGCCGAGGTGATTGATTCTAGCAACAAAGGGGAGGACACAAAGGACGAGGAAAGCGAGGAGGACACGCGGGAGGTCAGAGCACACAGCCAGCCTCAGCCTGACCGCGCCTCGAGCAATGATCCACACTCGAGCGCGCCGACTGCTGCTGGAGGCGACCAGGCAAAGACCCACAAGCCGTCCGCTCCACCAACCGGCGCTGCCGACTCTGTCGTCCCGCCATATGCTCCACCAACCAACGCTGCCAATTCTGCCCTCCAGCCGTCTCCTGCACCAACCGGCGCCGCCGACTCCGTCGTCCAGCCAAAACCCTCTGTTGCTCCTTAGGCTGTCGCCTTTATTTTCCTGCTTATCGGTCTCGACAAACTTTGGTTAAATTTGCACAATTCCACCCTTGGGGTGTATTTCAAACTCTGTTGAATGCTGGCCAATGGGCCCTTTGCTATGTAAATATCCTTCGTCACAAATTGTGCCTTATTTACCGAGTTTAGACTTTTCTTCCTTTCTGCTCCTTGCTTTTTTCCTTTGTCGCCCTCCCTTGGCTACCCTCTTGCCAGCCAAACAGCCGCTCTGCGGACTGTGGCTGGGTCGAGTACTTAGCTATTTATGGGAGGGCAAGTGCTTAGCCATTTGGAGTGTTGGCAAGGTAAGCAGAAGTCGGCTGGCCAGCTGCTCGGCAGCCGGTCGAAGAGGCGGGATGCCGGCCCCGGCTATGTGCACATTTTTTCTTACCCATTTTTTGTGTGGGCACCGCTTTGCAACCCCTGTCCACCGTACAGTCGCTCTGCGAGCTGCGGCTTCTGACAGGAGAAGTTTTTTGGTGCAGACACACTACTTGTCCGACTACAGGAAACGACATATAGTAGAAGGCGGCGAGCCTCCGGGCCGACTAGTCGAACCCTGTGCCAGGCGGAATAATGAAACAACACATTCGTAGGCATAATACTTATCATATAGATAAAAGAGGGTAGTCCCTGAGCTCTTCTCAGGGGACCCGGAGTCTTCGTACTTTATACAAAAGATAGTGTGATACATACTGCTTTTAACTGTAAAATCTTCGGAGGAGGTTTGCGTTCCATGGCCTCTCCGTCTCCTTGCCTGAGTCGTCTCTTTTGTGTTCTCTGGGCTTCTGAGCGTCGATCAGGTAGTAGGAACCATTGCCCAGCACTTTGCGGACGATGAAAGGGCCTTCCCAATCTGTCGAGAGCTTGTGCTGGCCGGCTGTCCGCTGTATCAGCCGGATCACAAGGTCTCCCTCTTGGAAGGATCTGGGCTTGACCTTGCGATTGTAGTATCGGCGTAGACTCTGCTGGTAGATGGCGGACCGACTGAGTGCCAACAGCCGGCCTTCTTCCGTCAGATCGATGCCGTCTTCTCGTGCTTCTTTGGCCTCCTCCTCGGTGTAAATGATGACTCGAGGGGAGTCAAATTCTATGTCCGTCGGGATGACGGCTTTGGTGCTGTAGACGAGGAAGAAGGGCGTGAAGCCGGTTGATTTGTTCGGAGTTGTGTGCAGGCTCCAAAGGACGGCCAACAGCTCGTCGAGCCAGCAGCCGGCCGAACGCTATAGAGGCTCGATCAGTAGGGGCTTGATGCCGGACAAAATGAAGCCGTTTGCTCGCTCCACTTGGCCGTTTGACTGCGGATGGGCAACGGACACTAAGTCCAGTTGGATGCCCTGCGTCACGCAGAAACGAGCCAAAGCTCCTTTGGCGAAGTTTGTGCCATTGTCGGTGATGATGCTGTGTGGTATGCCGTACCAAGTGGTGATGTCGGCGATGAAAGTCACAGCAGTCGGCCCGTTCAGCTTCTTGATTGGCTTTGCTTTTGTCCACTTTGTGAACTTCAGTGACAAGCAAATGAGTCATGCCGCCGCGAGCCGTCTTGAATGGCCCTACCATGTCTAGCCCCCAGACGGCAAAGGGCCAGGAAATGGGAATGGTCTTGAGTGCAGAAGCTGGCAAATTTGGCTTGGAGCGGAACTTCTGGCACCCTTTACACTTCTGGACGAAGTCTTTGGCGTGTTCTAGATCAGTCAGCCAGAAGAAACCATGGCAGAAAGATTTGGCGACAAGTGATCTTGAAGTCGCGTGGTGACCACATTCGCCTTGGTGGATATCCTTGAGGATTGCTTGGCCCTGGTCCAGCTCAAAGTAGCATTGGTACACACCATTGACACTGCGCTGCACGAGTTCTTTGTTGACGATGGTGTATGCTGCTACCCACCGTTGCACTTGTCGGGCTAGGATCTCATCAGTCGGCAGTTCTTTGTTCACCAAAAAGTTGAGGATGGGCTGAGCCCATGAAGGTGCTGCTATTTCTTCGACTGCCACGACTGCAACTTATACAAGGGCCGTTGGGCTGGGAGGCGGCGGGTTGGAGTTGGCTGCTGCCTATTGAGTTGGAGAAGTCCCCGGGCCGACTGCTGCAGTACCCGGGCCGGGTTCTAAAGTCCCCGGACTGGGTGTGATGGCTGCAGTCCCCGGGCCGCCTGCCGAAGTCCCCGCGCCGGCTTTTGGGGCCCTCAAGTCGGATCCAACTACTTCAGGAGGGGCCGTCACGAAGATGGAGTCTAATTCTGGCGACGGCTTGACAGACGGCTTGAGGAGCCGTTATAGGGCGACGCCGGCTGGTATTGCTTGTCGGGTGGAGCCGATCCGTGCCAGGGCATCTGCTTGCTCATTGTCATTTCTTGGCCCATGGAGGACCTCACATCCCTCAAAGTATCCACTGAGTTTCTATATGAGGAAGCGGTAGCTTGCCATATTTGCATCCTTGGCGTCCCAGTCGTCTAACGACTGCCGGACCACCAAGTCGGAGTCACCATAGCATAGGATCCGGCGAATGCCGAGTTCCTTGGCAAGTAGGAGCCCGTGTATGACTGCTTCGTATTCAGCTATGTTGTTGGAGGCGGCAAAGTGAATCTGCAGCACATATCTAAGCTTGTCGCCTTTGGGAGAGGTGAGGACGACGCCGGCTCCCAGACCGGTGCGCATCTTTGAACCATCAAAATGCATCCGCCAATAGGTGGAGTCTGGCGCTGGTGGCAGGTACTGGGTCTCGGCCCAGTCGACGAGGAAGTCGGCCTGCGCTTGTGACTTGATGGCGGTGCGAGGCTGGTAGTAGATGGTGTAGGGGGCCAGATCTATGGCCCATTTGGCCAATCAGCCTGAAGCATCTTGGCTTCCAATGATCTCAGCAAGCGGAGCAGTGCAGACAACAGTAATTGGATGCTCTTGAAAGTAAGGCTTCATCTTCTTGGCGGCAAAGTGCACACCATAGCATATTTTCTGCTAGTGAGGGTAGTTCTGCTTGGAGGCGGACATCACTTCACTCAGGTAATACACCGGCCTCTAGACTGGCAGTGCTCTGCCCTCCTCCTTGCGCTCCACCACTATGACTATGTTGACCACCCGAATGGTGGCGGCGATGTAGAGGAGCGTGGGCTCTTTATCAGTCGGAGCCGCCATGATAGGTGGAGTGGTCAACATATTTTTGAGTTGGCGGAAAGCTTCGTCCGCCTTGCCGTTCCACTCGAAAAAGTGGTTTTCTTCATGAGCTGGTATAGGGGGAGAGCCTTCTCACCCATCCTCCTGATGAAACCGCTGATTGGTGCCAGGCAGCCGGTAAACTTCTGCACGTCCTGCAGCCGGGTGGGCACCTCCATCTTCTCGATGGCATTGATCTTCATAGGGTTGCACTCTATGCCACGCTCTGAGACCGGGAAGCCGAGAAGCTGGCCAGCCGGTACTCCAAAGATGCATTTCTCCGGGTTGAGCTTGATCTGAAATCGGCGCAGGTTCTCAAATGTCTCCTTGAGGTCTTCCAGCAGCGTGCCATGCTTCTCCGTCTTCACCACCACATCGTCCGCGTAAATGTGGGCGTTTCTGCCGAGCTGCTTGAGGAGACACTTCTGCATGCAACGCTGAAACGTGGCGCCGACATTTCTCAAGCCAAACGTCATGGTCAGGTAGCAGAAGGCTCCGAATGGTGTGATGAAGGCGGTCTTCAGCCTGTCGGCCGGGTTCAGCTTGATCTGATGGTACCCTGAGTACGCATCCAGAAAACTCAGCAGCTCGCATCCGGCTGTGGAGTCCATCACTTGATCAATTCTTGGCAAAGCAAAGGGATCTTTGGGGCAAGCTTTGTTGAGGCTGGTATAATGAATACACATGCGCCATTGCTTATTCTTCTTCAGCACAAGAACTAGATTGGCCAACCATTCTGGGAAGAATACTTCCATGATAAACCCGGTTGCTAGAAGCCGGGCTATCTCTTCCCCAACAAGTCTTCTTTTTTCTTCTGACAGGCGACACAAGGGCTGCCTGACCGGCTTGGCATCAGGTCGGACATGTAGCTTGTGCTCGGCGAAATCCGTCGGAACACCTGGCATGTCTTTGGGAGACCATGCAAAGATGTCCCGATTCTCATAGAGGAAATCGACGAGCTCGCTTTCCTATTTGCTGTCAAGGTTTGCACCTATGAATGCGTGCCTCTCCGTGTGCTCTGGGTCCAAGGGTATCTTCTTTGTTTCCTTCGCCAGCTTGATCGAGCCCTCAATTTCCTACTCCTTGGGGGTGGGTGACATTTCTGGCTGCTTTCCTGCCATCGCCACAACCCGGTCAAGGAGCCGCTTTTCAACTGCGATCACAAGGGACCCGGCCAGCCGGCTGCTGTCTGCAGTGCAGGCGGACGACTTCTTGTAGTCTCCGACTATGGTCAGGATTCCCTTGGTAGTCGGCATCTTCATTTTGAGGTAAGCATAGTAGGGGACCGCCATGAACTTGGCCAGAGCAGGCCGGCCAAGTAGCGCATGGTAGGGGCTCTCAAGGTCCACCACCTCAAACCAGAGTGGCTCTCGGCGAAAATGATCTTTGTCTCCGAAGAGAACATCAATCTGGGTCTTGCCGACTAGTGAGCAGGAAAGGCCAGGAACTATGCCATGGAATACAGTCCGACTGGGGTAAAGTTGCTTCTGCTTGATTCCCAATTTGTCCATTGTGTCACGGTACAGGATATTGATGCTGCTGCCGCCATCTATCAGGACTCGGGAGAAACGAGCCACCCACCTCTTTGTTGCAAAGGTGGCATCTAAGACCAGGGCATAGGAACCAGGAGAGGGCATCACCTCCGGGTGGTCAGCCCTGCTCCAACTGATAGGCTTCTCAGACCAGTGCATGAACTCAGGGGCATCTGACTCCACTTCATGTACTTCTTGCTGCTGCAGCCATCTGCTGCGCCTGTTGTCGGCCACACTGGTGAACACGACGTAGGCTCCGTGCTCCTCTGGATACTCATCTTGTATGGCGTCGACTGGCTGAACCGCCGGCTACTGGGGCGGGGGAGGCGGCGGGCCGACAGGCGGAGGAGGCAGGAGTCCATCTCCCTCCGCGATTCTGGTGAGCCAATGGCACTTCCGAGTGGTGTGGTTGGACGGCTTCGCACCACTATGGAATTTGCAGGGGCCATCAAGAGTCTGCTCGTATGAGAAGGCGGGCAACCAATTGGGCGTGCCGCCTTTCTGACGCTTGGGTGGTGGCTGCCCTTCCGGCTACTGGTCCTCAACTGTCGCCACCCGCCGGCTGGTGGAAGCCGGCTGAATGGCCTTTCGCTTGTTGTTGCTTGGTTGCTATCGCCGACTGGTGTCGCCAGCCGGAGTCCGAGGAGCCTGAGGAGCTACCTTGCCGGATGCGTCGACTTGGATCTCCGCCTTCATGGAGGAGTCGGCCGTGGCGTATTTGTCGGCGATGATCAGCAGTTCGTCGAGAGACGCCGGCTCGTCGTAGAGAAGTTGGTGCTTGACGAGGGTGCCCTCTCGGCACCCGGCGGTGAAGTATTCGATGGCCTGCACCTCGTGCACGCCTTCGCAAGAGTTGCGCAGCTCGGCCTAGTGCGTGAGATAGTCGCGAGTTGATTCGCTGGGCCCTTGGACACACAAGGAGAACTGGCGGGGCTTGGGAGGACGCTTGTACGTGCTGGTGAAGTTGCGGATGAAGGCCTCAGTGAAATCAACCCAGCCGTTGATGCTGTGGGGCTTTAGGCTGTTAAGGCACGTCCGAGCGGTGCCCTGGAGCATGAGCGGGACGTACTTCACAGCAACGCGCTTGTTGCCGTTCGCTATGCTGATGGTCATGGAGTAGTCGACCAGCTAGTCCTCCGGCTTCACGGAGCCGGTGTATTTAGGCGTATCTCTTGGGAGCGTGAACCCTCGAGGGAAGGTCTCATCTCGGATTCGAGGGCCAAAACAGGGAGGGCCCAACACGTCTTTTTCTTCTAGCACCAAGGAACGGTTGAGGCGGTCGATCCAATGCCAGGCGTCTTTCTCCCCGACTCCTTCCCGACGGCCAAGGCGGTTGCCGAGTGTTGGGTGCATGAAAGGCGGTGGAGTGGGGTTCCTTTCTCCACGAGGCTGCGGAGGAGGCGGGTCGCCTCGCCGCTCCACGGCTCAGGGGCGGCCTACTTCATCACGCTCGATGGAGAGGCGAGTCCGACTGCGGCTAGCAGCCGGCTCATTGCCTCTTCTACCACGGACGCCACCAGTCGGCGTCCGAGATGTCGCGCCGCGATCCTAGCGAAGGGGCGGCTCATCGTTCTGCCGGATGGGCGCTTCGGCGCGGCAGCCGGCTTCATGCTGCTCGGCGGCCACATCAAGGAGCTGCTGGACGCGCTCTATCATGTGGCGACGCTCGTCGCGCTCGTACATGTCCAGCTCATCTGTCACCGCCTAGGCAGCTCGTATGTTTTTCGCGGGCGTGGCGTAGACGGGACGATCCATCCCAAACATGCTGGCGATGGTCGCGCCACGGTACCGGACCGAGCCGATGCAGCTAGGCCCCTCAGGAGCCGGCATGCCGCCGACGGCTCGGTCCATCTCGCGCTGATAGGCTTCCGAGAGGCATCTCATGCTGGCCAGGTGGTTGGCGCTTTCGATGAGCTGGACGCGGCGTCCTTCCAGCGTCTCAGCGTCTGCGTCTTCTGGGATAGGCGCTGACAGGTCTCGCAGCGCCTCATCGAGTGGGTCTCGAACGCCTCCGTCCGAGTGCTCACCACTGTTGATGACAAGCACCTCCGTGACGGTGCTCCCGCCGCTGTGCTCGCGAGGAGGCGACTCATCGTAGGCCACCACGTTGGTGGGGAACGCGTCAAGCGACACCGTGTCGGAGTCTACGATCATTGGGTCGGTGGAGCCAACAGACTCCAAGTCCACAGCAGGCTCGCCGCAACGTGGAGCTGGTCGAGGAGGCTGACGAGGCAGCTCTCAGGGCAGTCGGTGCCTGCGTCGGATGCAGGCTGATACGTCTCCAACGTATCTATAATTTTTGATTGTTCCATGCTATTATATTTCCCCTTTTGGATGTTTATGGGCTTTATTTATACATTTATATCATTTCTGGGACTAACCTACTAACCAGAGGCCCAGCCCCTATTGCAGTTTTTTGCCTATTTCAGTATTTCGGAGAAAAAGAATATCAAACGGAGTCCAAACGGAATGAAACCTTCGGGAGCGTGATTTTTGGAACGAACGTGATCCAGAGGACTTGGTGTGCAAGTCAAGAAGCAGCCGAGGCGGCCACGAGAGGGTAGGGAGCCCCCCTATAGGGCGCGCCCCCTGTCTTGTGAGCCCCTCGGGCGGCAACAACGTACTTCTTCCTCCTATATAAGCCCACGTACCCCGAAAACATCCATGGAGCCAACGAAACACAATTTCCACCGCCGTAACCTTCTGTATCCGCGAGATCCCATCTTGAGCCTTCGCTAGCGCTCCACCTGAGGGGGAATCGACCATGGAGGGCTTCTACATCAACACCATAGCCCCTCCGATGAGTTGTGAGTAGTTTACCACAGACCTACGGGTCCATTGTTATTAGCTAGATGGCTTCTTCTCTCTTTTTGGATCTCAATACAATGTTCTCCCCCTGTCTTGTGGAGATCTATTCGATGTAAACTCTTTTTGTGGTGTGTTTGTCGAGATCCGATGAATTGTGGTTTATGATCAAGTTTATCTATGAATAATATTTGAATCTTCTCTGAATTCTTTTATGTATGATTGAGTTATCTTTGCAAGTCTCTTCAAATTATCAGTTTGGTTTGGCCTACTAGATTGATCTTTCTTGCCATGGGAGAAGTGCTTAGCTTTGGGTTCAATCTTGCGGTATCCTTACCCAGTGACAGCAGGGGTTGCAAGGCACGTATTGTATTGTTGCCATCGAGGATAAAAAGATGGGGTTTATATCATATTGCATGAGTTTATCCCTCTACATCATGTCATCTTGCTTAATGCGTTACTCTGTTCTTATGAACTTAATACTCTAGATGCTGGCATGAGTCGGTCGATGTGTGGAGTAATAGTAGTAGATGCAGGTAGGAGTCGGTCTACTTTTTGTGGACGTGATGCCTATATACATGATCATGCCTAGATAATCTCATAATTATTCGCTTTTCTATCAATTGCTCGACAGTAATTTGTTCACCCACCATAATACTTACGCTATCTTGAGAGAAGCCTCTAGTGAAACCTATGGCCCCCGGGTCTATCTTTTATCATATTTTCTTCCAAGCTACTTTTATTTGCATCTTTACTTTTTGCATCTATATTATAAAATACCAAAAATATATTTATCTTATCATACTATCTCTATCAGATCTCACTTTTGCAAGTGGCCGTGAAGGGATAGACAATCCCTTTATTGCGTTGGTTGCGAGTTCTTTATTTGTTTGTGTAGGTGCATGGGACTTTTGAGGAGCCTCCTACTGGATTGATACCTTGGTTCTCAAAAACTGAGGGAAATACTTAAGCTACTTTGCTGCATCACCCTTTCCTCTTCAAGGAAAACCAATGCAAGCTCAAGATGTAGCAAGAAGGATTTCTGGCACCGTTGCCGGTGAAGGTCTTCGCTCAAGTCAAGACATACCAAGTACCCATCACAAACTCATCTCCCTCGCATTTACATTATTTGCCATTTGCCTCTCATTTTCCTCTCCCCCACTTCACCCTTGCCGTTTTATTCGCCCTCTCTTTCCCAATCTCCTCCTCTCTCTCTCGCTCGCTTTCTTCCGCCTTGTTTTTGTTTGTCGTTATGTCTGAAATTGGGGAGATTATCATCGATATGGACAATAATGATAACATGGAAAATTCCGAGGCTCCGGCCGAAGAACCCCCTATCTTTCAGACTAAAAAGTTTCGCATCGATAGTGGTAACATCGTTGGAAAAGGTCTTATTCAAGATTTCTTTACTTGTGCCGGTGCTTTACCTTCCATGGGTGGTTCTATTCTTCATAGAACTAGTAGTCTTGCGGATGCCATTGCTATGCTTGTAGGTGAACTTGAAAGACAATTTATGCATATGCATCCTTGCATACAAAGAATTTTTCTGGCATTTTCCAATATTGAGCATTCATCTGTTAAACGCGCTGTTACTATCTTTTTGGCTCATGAGTTTAGATTTATCATAAGAGAGGCCAAAGAAATCTCTGCGCACTATAGGGTGGACGCCGGTTGTCCTCCCATAGAGGCGATCCTCTATGATCAAGAGGAATTTAGGCGTTTTCAATCTTCGGACTATGTTGCTTTCAATGAAAACCTTAGAAAAAGGGTTCCTACCAAAGTCTTGGTTGATAGAATTAACGAACTTAATAATGATTTTGCCCTTCGAAACAATGAGCTAGGATACTCTCTTGAGTATAGGCTCACGAGATTTTGCCAAAAGAATGCTTTTAGTGATGAATTAGTTGTGCATTATGAAGGGCCAAAGGAAGAACCCGTTCCTCCTGAGATTGATCTTGGGGACTTTTGTCCCTCTAAATTTAGCCCTTTTGATTAATTTTTCTTGCCTCGAAGAAAACTTGCTTCCGAACGTAGAGAATATGAGATGAGCTTTCAAGATCTATCTTATTATTATGGCACTACTTAAATCTATCTTCGCTTTCATGCCTAGCTTGGGGCGTTAAACGATAGCGCTAGTTGGGAGGCAACCCAATTATATTTGTGTTTTTTTGTTTTTGTTCCTGTTTAGTAATATATCTTGTATCTACCTTCTATTTAGATGTGGTTTTATCTTTTAATTAGTGTTTGTGCCAAGAAGAACCTATAGGATAACCTATGATGATTGTTGAATTGATTCTGCTGAAAAACTGAAACTTTGTGTGCATGAATTTAGTTTTTTTAAATCACATAAACGTGATTTTGCATTTATTCTTTTTGATGCTGATCAATAAACAAATTGTCCAGGACTTCCTATTTTGCTAGGATTTTTAAAGTTACAGAAGTTTGCATTAGTTACAGATTGCTACAGACTGTTCTGTTTTTGACAGATTCTGTTTTTCGTGTGTTGTTTGCTTATTTTGATGCATCTATGGCTAGTAAAATAGTTTATAAACCATGGGGAAGTTGGAATACAGTAGGTTTAACATCAAAATAAATAAATAATGAGTTCATTACAGTACCTTATGTGGTGGTTTTTGTTTTCTTTCGCTAACAGAGCTTATAAGATTTCCTGTTGAGTTTTGTGTTGTGAAGTTTTCAAGTTTTGGGTAAAGCTTTTATGGACTATGGAATAAGGAGTGGCAAGATCCTAAGCTTGGGGATGCCCATGGGACCCCAAGATATTGAAGGATAGCCAAAAGCCTAAGCTTGGGTGTCGGTGTCAAAACCGGCGGATCTCGGGTAGGGGGTCCCGAACTGTGCGTCTAGGCGAATGGTAACAGGAGACAAGGGACACGATGTTTTTACCCAGGTTTGGGCCCTCTCGGTGGAGGTAAAACCCTACTCCTTCTTGATTAATATTGATGATATGGGTAGTACAAGAGTTGATCTACCGCGAGATGGGAGAGGCTAAACCCTAGAATCTAGCCTATGGTATGATTGTTGTTCCTCCTACGGACTAAAACCCTCCGGTTTATATAGACACCGGAGAGGGCTAGGGTTACACAGAGTCGGTTACAATGGGAGGAGATCTTCATATCGTATCGCCAAGCTTGCCTTCCACGCCAAGGAAAGTCCCTATCCGGACACGGGACGAAGTCTTCAATCTTGTATCTTCATAGTCCGGGAGTCCGGCCAAAGGTCATAGTGTTGGAAATATGCCCTAGAGGCAATAATAAAAGTATTATTATTATATTTCCTTGTTCATGATAATTGTCTTTTATTCATGCTATAACTGTATTATCCGGAAATCGTAATACACGTGTGAATACATAGACCACAATCTGTCCCTAGTGAGCCTCTAGTTGACTAGCTCGTTGTGATCAACAGATAGTCATGGTTTCCTGGCTATGGACATTGGATGTCGTTGATAACGGGATCACATCATTAGGAGAATGATGAGATGGACAAGACCCAATCCTAAGCATAGCACTAGATCGTGTAGTTCGTATGCTGAAGCTTTTCTAATGTCAAGTATCATTTCCTTAGACCATGAGATTGTGCAACTCCCGGATACCGTAGGAGTGCTTTGGGTGTGCCAAACGTCACAACGTAACTGGGTGGCTATAAAGGTGCACTACAGGTATCTCCGAAAGTGTCTGTTGGGTTGGCGCGAATCGAGATTGGGATTTGTCACTCCGTGTAAGCGGAGAGGTATCTCTGGGCCCACTCGGTAGGACATCATCATAATGTGCACAATGTGACCAAGGGGTTGATCACGGGATGATGTGTTACGGAACGAGTAAAGAGACTTGCCGGTAACGAGATTGAACAAGGTATCGGTATACCGACGATCGAATCTCGGGCAAGTACCATACCGCTAGACAAAGGGAATTGTATACGGGATTGATTGAGTCCTTGACATCGTGGTTCATCCGATGAGATCATCGTGGAACATGTGGGAGCCAACATGGGTATCCAGATCCCGCTGTTGGTTATTGACCGGAGAACATCTCGGTCATGACTACATGTCTCCCGAACCCGTAGGGTCTACACACTTAAGGTTCGATGACGCTAGGGTTATAAAGGAAGTTTGTATGTGGTTACCGAATGTTGTTCGGAGTCCCGGATGAGATCCCGGACGTCACGAGGAGTTCCGGAATGGTCCGGAGGTAAAGATTTATATATAGGAAGTCCTGTTTCGGCCATCGGGACAAGTTTCGGTGTCATCGGTATTGTACCGGGACCACCGGAAGGGTCCCGGGGGCCCACCGGGTGGGGCCACCTGCCCCGGGGGGCCACATGGGCTGTAGGGGGTGCGCCTTGGCCTACATGGGCCAAGGGTACCAGCCCCTAGAGGCCCATGCGCCAAGATATAGGAAAAAAGGGGAGAGTCCTAAAGGGGGAAGGCACCTCCGAGGTGCCTTGGGGAGGATGGACTCCTCCCCCCCTCTTAGCCGCACCCCTTGCTTGGACGAAGGGGCAAGGCTGCGCCTCCCCCCTCTCCCTTGCCCCTATATATAGTGGAGGGGAGGGAGGGCATCCATACCTGAGCCCTTGGCGCCTCCCTCCCTCCCGTGACACCTCCTCCTCTCCCGTAGGTGCTTGGCGAAGCCCTGCAGGATGGCCACGCTCCTCCATCACCACCACGCCGTTGTGCTGCTGCTGGATGGAGTCTTCCTCAACCTCTCCCTCTCTCCTTGCTGGATCAAGGCGTGGGAGACATCGTCGAGCTATACGTGTGTTGAACGCGGAGGTGCCGTCCGTTCGGCACTAGGATCATCGGTGATCTGAATCACGATGAGTACGACTCCATCAACCCCGTTCACTTGAACGCTTCCGCTTAGCGATCTACAAGGGTAAGTAGATGCACTCTCCTTCCCCTCGTTGCTAGTCTCTCCATAGATAGATCTTGGTGACACGTAGGAAAATTTTGAATTTCTGCTACGTTCCCCAACAGTGGCATCATGAGCTAGGTCTATTGCGTAGATTCTTTGCACGAGTAGAACACAAAGTAGTTGTGGGCGTCGATATTGTTCAATATGCTTGCCGTTACTAGTCTTATCTTGATTCGGCAGCATCGTGGGATGAAGCGGCCCGGACCAACCTTACACGTACGCTTACGTGAGACCGGTTCCACCGACAAACATGCACTAGTTGCATAAGGTGGTTGGCGGGTGTCTGTCTCTCCCACTTTAGTCGGATCGGAGTCGATGAAAAGGGTCCTTACGAAGGGTAAATGGCAATTGGCATATCACGTTGTGGTTCATGCGTAGGTAAGAAACGTTCTTGCTAGAAACCCATAGCAGCCACGTAAAACATGCAAACAACAATTAGAGGACGTCTAACTTGTTTTTGCAGGGTATGCTATGTGATGTGATATGGCCAAAAAGGATGTGATGAATGATATATGTGATGTATGAGATTGATCATGTTCTTGTAATAGGAATCATGACTTGCATGTCGATGAGTATGACAACCGGCAGGATCCATAGGAGTTGTCTTTATTTATTTGTGACCTGCGTGTCAACTTAAACATCATGTAATTACTTTACTTTATTGCTAACCGTTAGACATAGTAGTAGAAGTAATAGTTGGCGAGGCAACTTCATGGAGACACGATGATGGAGATCATGATGATGGAGATCATGGTGTCATGCCGGTGACGATGATGATCATGGCCCGCAGATGGAGATCAAAAGGAGCAAAGTGATGATGGCCATATCATGTCACTATTTGATTGCATGTGATGTTTATCATGTTTATACATTTTATTTGCTTAGAACGACGGTAGTAAATAAGATGATCCCTTACAACAATTTCAAGAAGTGTTCTCCCCTAACTGTGCACCGTTGCGACAGTTCGTGTTTCGAAGCACCACGTGATGATCGGGTGTTAGATTCTAACGTTCACATACAACGGGTGTAAGACAGATTTACACACGCGAAACACTTAGGGTTAACTTGACGAGCCTAGCATGTACAGACATGGCCTCGGAACACGGAGACCGAAAGGTCGAACATGAGTCGTATAGAAGATACGATCAACATGAAGATGTTCACCGATGATGACTAGTCCGTCTCACGTGATGATCGGACACGGCCTAGTTTGACTCGGATCATGTAATCACTTAGATGACTAGAGGGATGTCTATCTGAGTGGGAGTTCATAAGATGAACTTAATTATCCTGAACATAGTCAAAAGGTTTTTGCAAATTATGTCGTAGCTCACGCTATAGTTCTACTGTTTAGATATGTTCCTAGAGAAAAATTAGTTGAAAGTTGATAGTAGCAATTATGCGGACTAGGTCCGTAAACTGAGGATTGTCCTCATTGCTTCATAGAAGGCTTATGTCCTTAATGCACCGCTCAGTGTGCTGAACCCCAAACATCGTTTGTGAATGTTGCGAACATCTGACATACACGTTTTGATAACTACGTGATAGTTCAGTTAAATGGTTTAGAATTGAGGCACCAAAGACGTTTTCGAAACATCGCGAAACATATGAGATGCTTCGAGGGCTGAAATTGGGATTTCAGGCTCGTGCCCATGTCAAGAGGTATAAGACCTCCGACGATTTTCTTAGCCTGCAAACTAAGGGAGAAAAGCTCAATCGTTGAGCTTGTGCTCAGATTGTCTAAGTACAACAATCGCTTGAATCGAGTGGGAGTTGATCTTCCAGATGAGATAGTGATGGTTCTCCAAAGTCATTGCCACCAAGCTGTTAGAGCTTCGTGATGAACTATAACATATCAGGGATAGATATGATGATCCTTGAGGTATTCGCGATGTTTGACACCGCGAAAGTAGAAATCAAGAAGTAGCATCAATTGTTGATGGTTGGTGAAACCACTAGTTTCAAGAAGGGAAAGGGCAAGAAGGGATACTTCATGAAACGGCAAATCAGCTGCTGCTCTAGTGAAGAAACCCAAGGTAAAACCCAAACCCGAGACTAAGTGCTTCTGTAATAAGGGGAACAACCACTAGAGCAGAATTACCCTAGATACTTGGTAGATAAGAAGGCTGGCAAGGTCGATAGAAGTATCTTGGATATACATTGTGTTAATGTGTACTTTGCTAGTACTCCTAGTAGCACCAGGGTATTAGATACCGGTTCGGTTGCTAAGTGTTAGTAACTCGAAACAAAAGGCTACGGAATAAACGGTGACTAGCTAAAGGTGAGCTGACGATATGTGTTGGAAGTTTTTCCAAGCTTGATATGATCAAGCATCGCACGCTCCCTCTACCAAAGAGATTGGTGTTAAACCTAAATAATTGTTATTTGGTGTTTGCGTTGAGCATAGACATGATTGGATTACGTCTATCGCAATACGGTTATTCATTTAAGGAGAATAATGGTTACTCTGTTTATTTGAATAATACCTTCAATGGTCTTACACCTAAAATGAATGGTTTATTAAATCTCGATCGTAGTGATACACATGTTCATGCCAAAAGATAGTAATGATAGTACCACCTACTTGTGGCACTGCCACGTAAGTCATATTGGTATAAAACGCATGAAGAAGCTCCATATTGATGGATCTTTGGACTCACTCGTTTTTGAAAAGTTTGAGACATGCGAACCATGTCTATTGGTGTATATGCATGAAGAAACTCCATGCAAATGGATCGTTCGGACTCACTTGATTTTGAATCACTTGAGATATGCAAATCATACCACATGGGCAAGATGACTGAAAAACCTCATTTTCAGTAAGATGGAACAAGATAGCAACTTGTTGGAAGTAACACATTTTGATGTGTGCAGTCCAATGAGTGCGGAGGCATGCAGTGAATATCGTTATGTTCTTACTTCACAGATGATTCGAGTAGATGTTGAGTATATTTACTTGATGAATCACGAGTCTGAATTATTGAAAGGTTCAAGTAATTTCAGTGTGAAGTTGAAAGATCGTCGTGACAAGAGGATAAAAGATCTATGATATGATCATAGTGATGAATATCTGAATCACGAGTTTGGCACAGAATTAAGACATTGTGGAAATTGTTTCACAACTGATACAGCCTGGAACACCATAGTGTGATGGTGTGTCCAAACGTCATAGTTGCACCCTATTGGATATGGTGCATACCATGATGTCTCTTATCGAGTTACCACTATCGTTCATGGGTTAGGCATTAGAGACAACCACATTCACTTTAAATAGGGCACCACATAATTTCGTTGAGACGACACCGTATGAACTATGGTTTGGAGAAACCTAAGTTGTCGTTTCTTGAAAGTTTGGGGCTGCGACGCTTATGTGAAAAGGTTTCAGGTTGATAAGCTCGAACCCAAAGCAGATAAAATGCATCTTCATAGGACACCCAAAAACAGTTGGGTATACCTCCTAATTCAGATCCGAAAGCAATAGGGATTGTTTCTTGAATCGGGTCCTTTTTCGAGGAAAGGTTTCTCTCGAAAAGTTGAGTGGGAGGATGGTGGAGACTTGATGAGGTTATTGAACCATCACTTCAACAAGTGTGTAGCAGGGCACAGGAAGTTGTTCCTGTGGCACGTACACCAACAGAAGTGGAAGCTTATGATAGTGATCATGAAACTTCGGATCAAGTCACTACCAAACCTCGTGGGATGACAAGGATGCGTACTACTTCAGAGTGGTACGTAATCCTATCTTGGAAGTCATGTTGCTAGACAACAATGAACCTACGAGCTATGGAGAAGCGATGGTGGGCCCGGATTCCGATAAATGGCTCGAGGCCATAAAATCCGAGATAGGATCCATGTATGAAAACAAAGTATAGACTTTGGAAGAACTACTTGATGGTCGTAAGGCTGTTAGGTACATATGGATTTTAAAAGGAAGACGGACAATGATGGTAAGTATCACCATTAAGAAAGCTCGACTTGTCGTTAAGATGTTTTCCGACAAGTTCAAGGAGTTGACTACGATGAGACTTTCTCACTCGTAGCGATGCTAAGAGTCTGTTGGAATTATATTAGCGATTATTGCATTATTTATGAAATCTTGCAGATAGGATGTCAAAACATTGTTTCCTCGACGATTTTCTTGAGGAAAGGTTGTATGTGATACAACCGGAAGTTTTTGTCTATCCTGAAATATGCTAATAAGTATGCAAAGCTCCAGCAATCCTTCTGAGGACTGGAGTGAGCATCTCGGAGTTGGAATGTATGCTTTGATGATGATCAAAGATTTTGGGTGTATACAAAGTTTATGAGAAACTTGTATTTCCAAAGAAGTGAGTGGGAGCACTATAGAATTTCTGATGAGTATATGTTGTTGACATATTGTTGATCAGAAATGACGTAGAATTTCTGGAAAGCATATAGGGTTATTTTGAAAGTGTTTTTCAATGGAAAAGCCTGGACTAAGCTACTTGAACATTGAGCATCAAGATCTATAAGGATAGATCAAAATGCTTAATAATACTTTCAAATGAGCACATACCTTGACGTGATCTTGAAGGTGTTCAAGATGGATCAGTCAAAGAAGGAGTTCTTGCCTGAGTTGTAAGGTATGAAGTTCGACCACGGCATAAGAAAGAGGAAGGACGAAGGTTGTCCCCTATGCTTAAGACATAGGCTCTATAATATGCTATGTTGTGTACCGCACCTGAAATGTGCTTTGCCATGAGTCAGTCAAGGGGTACAAAAGTGATCCAAGAATGGATCACGGGACAGCGGTCAAAGTTATCCTTAGTAACTAGTGGACTAAGGAATTTTCTCAATTATGGAGGTAGTAAAAGAGTTCGTCGTAAAGGGTTGCGTCGATGCAAGCTTAACACCTATCCGGATAGCTCTGAGTAGAGATACAGGATACGTATAATGGAGCAACAATTTAGAATAGCTCCAAGTAGAACAGTTATTTGGAATAGCTCCAAATAGAGCGTGGTAGCTGCATCTAGGAGATGACATAGGGATTTGAAAAGCACACACGGATCTGAAAGATTCAGACCCGTTGACTATAACATCTCTCACAAGCAACATGATCAAACCCAAAACTCTTTGGGTGTTAGTCACATGGGGATGTGACCTTGAGTGTTAATCACATATCGATGTGAACTAGATTATTAACTCTAGTGCAAGTGGGAGACTGTTGGAAATATGCCCTAGAGGCAATAATAAAAGTATTATTATTATATTTCCTTGTTCATGATAATTGTCTTTTATTCATGCTATAACTGTATTATCCGGAAATCGTAATACACGTGTGAATACATAGACCACAATCTGTCCCTAGTGAGCCTCTAGTTGACTAGCTCATTGTGATCAACAGATAGTCATGGTTTCCTGGCTATGGACATCGGATGTCGTTGATAACGGGATCACATCATTAGGAGAATGATGAGATGGACAAGACCCAATCCTAAGCATAGCACTAGATCGTGTAGTTCGTATGTTAAAGCTTTTCTAATGTCAAGTATCATTTCCTTAGACCATGAGATTGTGCAACTCCCGGATACCGTAGGAGTGCTTTGGGTGTGCCAAACGTCACAACGTAACTGGGTGGCTATAATGGTGCATTACAGGTATCTCCGAAAGTGTCTGTTGGGTTGGCGCGAATCGAGATTGGGATTTGTCACTCCGTGTAAGCGGAGAGGTATCTCTGGGCCCACTCGGTAGGACATCATCATAATGTGCACAATGTGACCAAGGGGTTGATCACGGGATGATGTGTTACGGAACAAGTAAAGAGACTTGCCGGTAACGAGATTGAACAAGGTATCGGTATACCGACGATCGAATCTCGGGCAAGTACCATACCGCTAGACAAAGGGAATTGTATACGGGATTGATTGAGTCCTTGACATCGTGGTTCATCCGATGAGATCATCGTGGAACATGTGGGAGCCAACATGGGTATCCAGATCCCGCTGTTGGTTATTGACCGGAGAACATCTCGGTCATGACTACATGTCTCCCGAACCCGTAGGGTCTACACACTTAAGGTTCGATGACGCTAGGGTTATAAAGGAAGTTTGTATGTGGTTACCGAATGTTGTTCGGAGTCCCGGATGAGATCCCGGACATCACGAGGAGTTCCGGAATGGTCCGGAGGTAAAGATTTATATATAGGAAGTCCTGTTTCGGCCATCGGTACAAGTTTCGGGGTCATCGGTATTGTACCGGGACCACCGGAAGGGTCCCGGGGGCCCACCGGGTGGGGCCACCTGCCCCGGGGGGCCACATGGGCTGTAGGGGGTGCGCCTTGGCCTACATGGGCCAAGGGCACCAGCCCCTAGGGGCCCATGCGCCAAGATATAGGAAAAAAGGGGAGAGTCCTAAAGGGGGAAGGCACCTCCGAGGTGCCTTGGGGAGGATGGACTCCTCCCCCCCTCTTAGCCGCACCCCTTCCTTGGAGGAAGGGGCAAGGCTGCGCCTCCCCCCTCTCCCTTGCCCCTATATATAGTGGAGGGGAGGGAGGGCATCCATACCTGAGCCCTTGGCGCCTCCCTCCCTCCCGTGACACCTCCTCCTCTCCCGTAGGTGCTTGGCGAAGCCCTGCAGGATTGTCACGCTCCTCCATCACCACCACGCCGTTGTGCTGCTGCTGGATGGAGTCTTCCTCAACCTCTCCCTCTCTCCTTGCTGGATCAAGGCGTGGGAGACATTGTCGAGCTGTACGTGTGTTGAACGCGGAGGTGCCGTCCGTTCGGCACTAGGATCATCGGTGATCTGAATCACGACGAGTACGACTCCATCAACCCCGTTCACTTGAATGCTTCCGCTTAACGATCTACAATGGTATGTAGATGCACTCTCCTTCCCCTCATTGCTAGTCTCTCCATAGATAGATCTTGGTGACACGTAGGAAAATTTTGAATTTCTGCTACGTTCCCCAACACATAGTCCGGCCATCCGGACACCCCCTAATCCAGGACTCCCTCAGTAGCCCCTGAACCTGGCTTCAATGACGACGAGTCCGGCGCGCAAATTGTCTTCGGCATTGCAAGGCGGGTTCTTCCTCCAAATACTTCATAGAAGATGTTTGAACACAAGGATAGTGTCCGGCTCTGCAAAAATAAGTTCCACATGCCACCGTAGAGAGAATAATTCCTGCACAAATCTAATCTGCTGACGTATTCCACAGCGTGACATCATGCCACGGTCAAGTCTTTATTCGAATCATTTTACTATTCCACCTCAGCGTGTTTAGCGAGGCGGTTTCCTTGGCACGTCTTGTCGAAGGAGAGATCGTGTCCCCTTATTCCGGGATTCTCATCAATACGGGCGTGGGTAACCCAACCGCGCCATTGATTACGGTGCTTGGGAGATAAGCGAGTTTTATCAGGCCGGTAGGGACGCATAGTTTTGTCCGTCCATATAAGGGGATAAGATTCTACCCTTTCCATTTACGCCTTCTTCCTCCTTCGCCTACCCGTACCTACGCACTCGAGCTCCAACGCCCAAGCCCGCACTTCCCACCTCAACCTTCTCCAATCATGTCCGGAGCGGGAGGTAGATGGATGGCCTCCTCCGTCACGGAGGGGCAAATGAAAAAGTTGAGGAAGGCCGGATACTTGTCTGACGACATCGCGCACCGGCTTCCAGATGAGGGGCAACTCATCCCCACCCCTAGGCCCCATGAGAGGGTTGTATTTATTCCCCATTTCCTCGACGGACTGGGCTTTCCTCTTCACCCGTTCGTCCGTGGGCTCATGTTCTACTACGGCCTGGACTTTCACGATCTGGCCCCGAACTTCATCCTCAACATCTCGGTGTTTATCGTCGTGTGCGAGGCCTTCCTTCACATCCAGCCCCACTTTGGCCTATGGCTGAAAATTTTCAGCGTCAAGCCGAAGGTCATGGGCGGACGCCAAGCGGAGTGCGGGGGTGCCATGGTGGAACAGATAGCCAACGTTACATGGCTCGAGGGCACCTTCGTAGAGACCATCAAAGGGTGGCAATAGCGGTGGTTCTATATCACCGAGCCGCGTGACCCTGAATGGGCAGCGGCCCCCGAATTCCGATCTAGCATCCCCACGCGGCTCATATTTTGGAAAGAGACGGGCTTGTCATGGGGTAATTCGGCAGAAGTGACCGGACTCCAAACCTACATCAAGGACCTGATCGACAGGAAGGTTAAACTTGTCACCGTGGTCCAGGTCATGCTCTTCCGCCGGATTCTCCCGTGTCAACGACAGGCTTTCAATTTGTGGGAGTTCGACCCGGCCCAGCACCAGACTCTGTCCCGACTCTTCGACACAAAGCACGAGGATGCCTGGAAGGTGCTATTCAAGAGTTCCGAGGTCTCGCCTCCCGTCACCGAGGATCGCGGATTCTGCACCAAGCGCGACGCCAACACGGTGAGCTTAATTTTCCCATTTCGGGGTATTTTGTTTCACATAGTTTAACTCTATGCGGGATCTAAAGTCCCTTACCTTTGACAGGACTGGCTGAAGAAGTCCGGGCAGGTCAACTGTCCGGCTCCTTTGCCCTAAGACCCAGCGGATGCTCGTCTAGCCAAGCTGCTGGTTCCGGCACCTCACGTGGTGCCGGAGAAGAAGGCCAAGAAGAAGACCACAGGGACTCGAAAGAGCTCCCGGTGCCTGGTGGTGTCGGATTCATCGCCTGACAGCCCCGAAGCTCCCTCCGCCTCTGAAGACGAGGAGGAGGAAGAAGAAGCCTCGCCCCCTCCAATGGGGGGAGGAAAGAAAAGGAAGGCCGCCCCAACTGGGGTGGCCGAAGGGTCCAAGAAGGGGAAGACCCTTCTGCCGGAATACGCCTCCGATGCCGAAGACGGCGGGGAAGAACGGCCATCCAGGGTCAAGACCCTGGCAAAATCGTAAGTGTCCAATTACCCGGATGGCTTACGGCGCTCCTGTAGTATTCGGTAATTTCTAACGCCGAATTTAATTATGCAGTCCGCCCAGAGTTCAGCTCGGCGATTCGTCGAGCGGCTCCCTGAATTCGTCGGATGTGAACAATGCTTCACTTCTGGCGGCCTCCTCCCCTCTTCATGCGGACGACGCCGAGGTGGGGACTCGAAGGGGACCAAACCAGGAGGAGGTGGTCCTGGAGGCGCCTCAAGGCGACCTCCCAGACTCCAGGCCCAAAGGGGGTAAAGCCCCAGAGGGATCTAATTAAGTCCGGCCCCGGGCCGGACACTGCTCCGGAACCACCAACGGTTCCAGAGTCCGACAAGCGGCGCCTTCATAAGAAGGGCAAGCCTACGATGCCGGCGACCTCCGTCCACCCGGAGGCACCGGACAATTTGCAGGAGGTGCTTAACGGCGCCTTCATCAACGAGGAACACCGTACTATTATGAGTGCGGTGATTCAAAAGGTTCAGTCCACAAAGAGCGGGCTGACAGAAGCGTGTACAAGTCTGTTAACAGGCTTTGAGGTATGTGTTCGAAACATTTAAAAATGTTTACCGCATAGACAGTAGCCCCTGATGCTCGGTTCGGCGTTCGGAAAGAAAAGCCGAGCTGAGGATCTAAAAAGATATAAGCAGGAGTCTAACCATATGTGTCAATATGGGAATGCAGGCTGCGCTGCTGACCTCTGCCGCACTGACTGCGGAGGTCAATGCATTGAAGGAAAGCCTCGATCGGTCCGAGAACGAGCTCGGCCGTGCCATGAAGCAGCTCGAGGACAAGGAGGGTATGTAGTACCGTATGTAAATGTATATAGAAATACTTGGTTTTAAATAATGACAGGACCAACGCAAATGTTGCAGGGGCCACGACTGAAGTGGCGACCCTGAAGGAAGCGGTCTCCAAGGCCGAAAATTGTGCGGCCTTGGAGCGCACCGAGCGAGAGAAGCATGCGGCACGGGTGGCGGAGGTGCATCAAGAGCTCTAGGCTCTCGTGGAAAAACATGAGAGTTTGGAGCGTGACTCGAAGACTCAAGAGTCCGAGCTCGCCTTGGCTCTTGAGAGTGCCAATAACGCTAATGCCGAAGCCCAGAAGGCCCTTCAGGAGATCAAAGCGATGAAGAAGATAGCGGTTGGTAAGGCATTCTTTATGCAAAGCAAGAATATAAAAGTAAATTATCTGCTACTTACCCGGATCCGGAGCTCTCCAGGAGCGTTTGCTGATCTGCCCCGTAGTGTGTCTGATGCTGCCGCGTTCTACCGAGCCGAGGAGGGGAGCTCGACGAAAAAGATGTTTTGGTCTCAGTATGCTGAGGCCGAACATCCGGTGCCCCTGAGCGACCAGCTGAAGCAGCTGGTCGAGCTCCACAAGGTGGCCGAACATGCCATGAAGGACCTCATAGTTCGGCTGTGGCCTGGAGAGGCCATGCCTGGGAGCTACTTCGGTCTGGTGCGGCGGCTGGTTGACGCGTGTCCATGGATTGAAGTCATCAAGCGCTCCGTTTGTATTGAAGGTGCCCGTCGGGCCGTTGCCCGTGCCAAAGTGCACTGGGGCAAGCTGGACGCGGAGAAGCTTTTGACGGACGCGCCATCGCTGGGCAAGGAGTATCGCATGCCCGAGATGTATTATAAGGGCGTCCTGATGGGTGCCCGCCTTATAGCGAATGAGTGCTCCGAAGATGTAATTTTTGAGTAGATTCGCATTTCTTATCCTGTACACTGAAAACTTTGTTCATGTGTGCTAAGCAACGCTTGTTAATTTAAAATATTACCTTCTGTACGGCCGTTTATTAAATCTGAGAGATGCAAGTCGTCATCTTCTACCCCCGTGCCGCGAGTGCTGGGGTGTTCGGGATAAACCTGAGCGCTCTTGTTCCCATTCTTGGGTCCATCTAGGGAGGCGCTCACCACAACGAACCAGACCATCGGACTTATAATGCTTTATCACTCTCACTTAGCCATAGAATTCTATAATTTTAAATTTCGGCGAAGCCCCTAGTTTTCGGAAGACCGAGTTCGGGGCGCTATCCACGCCTTGGCCAGATAAATCCGGCTCCTCGCTCTAAGCGGCATAAGTCTTTAGGGACTCGAAAAAACTCGCGAACAGCGACCGGTCTCTCACACTATCATGACGGTCAGTTTTAGCTTTCTCTACTGAGGTGTTAACCCAGCTCAACTGGGGCACAATCGCAGAAGTTCTCCCAGCGCTACCTTAGCCAACATTGCGGACCGTAAGATACCAAAACATGGGAGCCGGGCAAACCCAACTATTGACCCAAGATATGATTCGGAGCCGATGCATATAGTGCTATAAGTTCGGGGTGCCGCACTCATGAGAGTGTTCGGTCTTCTCACACCATATTATGGGGTGCTTAAGCCCCTGGTGTATTTGCCGTACCAAAGTGTACGGTTGCATAATGTCATGACTGAACATATATGTATAAAAAATAGATGAATACAGTAAAAGATAAGAGCTATGTCTTGTTGTATTAAAAGGGCTGCTATAAAAGCAGGACGATACAAATAGTGCGATAAGCAAGAGATGGGATTGTTTGACATGTCCCCCCTCCAGGGGCAAGCTGCGGCTCTTTAAGTAAAAAACATGTATTTAACTCATTATAGAGACCACCTGGACATTCGACGCAGCTTGTTCTCGCCCTGGCTGTTGCATCGTGTGTTCGACGAGTGTGTTGCCGGACAGGCCTTCCGGATAGTTGGATCCTGAAAGTATATATATAAAAAAGAAAACGGCGGAATAGGGAGCCCCTAAGTGCGGTTAAGCCGCATTCTAGGCGTGCCGTAGTTGTGCCCCTCCCCTTATGCCCATGGTATTTTCAAAGCGTAATTATGTACGTGTGGTACCGATAGCACCATCTGGCGAGGGCTGGGGTTGAGGCCGCACTGCTATGCTTGCTCAGATCATGCCAGCCGGCTCTTTTGTAGGTTGCTTCGGGCTTGCTTGACGTTGTCCGGACGTTTAACACCCGGATTGGAGAGTTGCCTTGAGAGGCTGCTCTGTACTTCCGCCGCCAGGGCCGCTGTGTGCTCCTCCGTTCGGAGAGAGCGTTCGGTGTTTCCATTTACCGTGACGACTCCGCGAGGGCCTGGCATCTTGAGCTTGAAATATGAGTAGTGCGGCACCGCATTGAATTTTGCAAATGCGGTTCGTCCGAGCAGGGCGTGATAGCCACTGTGGAATGGGACTATGTCGAAGATTAACTCCTCGCTTCAGAAATTATCCGGGGATCCGAAGACCACTTCGAGTGTAACCGAGCCTGTACAGCTGGCTTCTACACCTGGTATGACGCCTTTAAAGGTTGTCTTTGTGGGTTTAATCCTTGAGGGATCTATACCCATTTTTTGCACTGTATCCTGATAAAGCAGGTTTGGGCTGCTGCCGCCATCCATGAGGACTCTAGTGAGGTGAAATCCATCAATGATTGGGTCTAGGACCAATGCGGCGAATCCGCCGTGACAGATGCTAGTGGGGTGGTCCCTTCGATCGAAGGTGATCGGGCAGGAGGACCATGGGTTGAACTTTGGGGCGACTGGCTCCAATGCATAGACGTCCTTGAGAGCACGCTTCCGCTCCCTTTTGGGGATGTGGGTCGCGTATATCATGTTCACCGTCCGCACTTGCGGGGGGAATCCCTTCTATCCTTTGTTGTTCGGCGGCCGGGGCTCCTCCTCGTCATCGCTACGCAGCCCCTTGTCTCTGGTCTCGGCACTTAGCTTGCCTGCCTGCTTGAACACCCAACAATCCCTGTTGGTGTAGTTGGCTGGTTGTTCAGGGTTACCGTTTATCTGGCACGAGCGATCGAGTATCCGTTATAAGTTGGATGGGCCCGGAGGGTTTCTTTTGAATGGCTTCTTCCGCTGACCGGGTTTAGAGCCTCTGAATCCGGCGTTGACTGCCATATCCTCGGTATTGTCGCCGTTAATGCGGCGCTTGTGCTTGTTGTGACGTGACCTGCCATTGTTGTCCTTGGTATCCAAATTGCCCGGGCTCTTGGTTATGTTATTGCTACGAGCTAGCCAGCTGTCATCGCCCCTGCAAAAGCGGGTCATGAGTGTCGTGAGGGCTGCCATAGATTTCGGCTTTTCCTGTCCTAGGTGCCAGGCGAGCCATTCGTCTCGGATGTTGTGCCTGAAGGCCGCAAGGGCCTCGGCATCCGGACAGTCGACTATTTGATTTTTCTTGGTTAGGAACCGTGTCCAGAATTGTCTGGCCGATTCCTCTGGCTACTGGATTATGTGGCTTAGGTCATCGGCGTCTGGTGGTCGCACATAAGTGCCCTGGAAGTTGTCGAGGAATGCGGATTCCAGGTCCTCCCAACAACTTATTGATTCTGCTGGCAGGCTGTTAAGCCAATGCCTAGCTGGTCCTTTAAGCTTGAGCGGGAGGTATTTGATGGCGTGTAGATCATCACCACGGGCCATGTGGATATGAAGGAGATAATCCTCAATCCATACCGCGGGATCTGTTGTGCCATCGTATGATTCGATGTTTACGGGTTTAAAACCCTCTGGGATTTGATGATCCATTACTTCGTCTGTGAAGCATAGTGGGTGTGCGGCGCCCCTGTACGGGCTATATCGCGACGTAGCTCGGATGAGCTTTGTCTGTTGTATTCGGTCTTGCCGTATTTATCATATCCGGCGTGACGGTTATCGTCACGTGACGTAGGGCGCCCACGCGATCCATAGATCGATCTTGTTTGCCTTGCCTTATCCTCCAATATGTCTCACAGGTCTACTGCATTTCCCCGTGCTCTGGTGTTCTTGGAGCGGCGCCGGGGTGCGGCTTGGGTTGAGGGCTGAAAGGCCTCTCTGTCGCGGCCACGAGGTGGCCGATCGGGCGCATCGTACACTGGTGATGTAGGTTTAGTTGCTTCCTCCTCTAATTGGGGTAGCAGCCTGCGCTTTGGATAACTCTTGGAGGGGCGCTCAAGTTTATACTCTTCGGCCGCCAGGACTTCAGTCCATCTGTCGGCTAGCAGATCTTGGTCAACTCTTAGCTGCTGTTGTTTTTTCTTGAGGCTATTTGCCGTGGCCATAAGCCTGCGCTTGAAACGCTCTTGTTTGACGGGATCCTCTAGCATGACGAATTCGTCGTCGTCGAGGCTTGCCTCGTCTTTGGAGGGAGGCATATAATTGTCCTCCTCGACCTCCCTGTCTGCCGCTCTCTCGTGAGGGCTGGCTCCTTCGTCCTCCTGCGCTGAATTCTGCTGGAGGGGGTTGTCTTCGGCACTGTCCGGTTTGTTGACGTCTCCGGTGCCGGACTCGCTGTTTTTGCTTTGGTGTGATTTAGAGTGGCGCCGCTGACGTCGGCGCTTGGGTTGCTTCTTGGAGGGGTCATCCTTCGTTTTTTCATCGCCATCCCCTACTTTGAAGGTGTCCACCATGTATATGTCGTATGACGAGGTGGCCTTCCAGTTCCCTATAGGTGCTGGTTCTTGGTTGTCGCCTTCATCGGCGTCCATACCGTCGATGTCTTCGGAGTCGAAGTCGAGCATGTCGGTTATATCATCGACAGTGGCTACAAAGTGGGTGGTGGGTGGGTTTTGAATTTCTTTGTCGTCCGCATCCCAACCCTGCTGACCATAGTCCGGCCAGGGCTCTCCTGACAAAGAGAGAGACTTTAGTGAATTCAGGATATCGTCGAAAGGCGAGTGCTGAAAGACATCTGCGGCCGTGAACTCCATGATCGGAGCCCAATTGGGTTCGATCGGAAGGGGTGCGGGAGGTTCGGAGTCCGGGCAGGAGTCCGGCGCCTCGGAGTCACTGGCCTCGCAAAGGACTAAACCGGTGTTCGGCTCTATCGCCGTAGAGATTGCGGCTCCTGGGGCAGCGTCCAACCGTCCGTCCTCGGTTAGCGCAGTCGGCTCCGAGCTAATGGTTGGAGCGGACACCTGAGTGGCACTTTGGGTGCTGTCCGACGGCAGAGCTAGATCATGCCCATCATGACAGCGCGGCACGCTCGGCCGTGGCTCGAATCCGTCGAAGATCAAGTCCCCGTGGATGTCGGACGTGTAGTTTAAGCTTCCAAACCTGACCTGATGGCCAGGGGCGTAGCTCTCGATCTGCTCCAGATGGCCAACCAAATTGGCCCGCAGTGCGAAGCCGCCGAATACGAAGATCTTTCCGGGGAGAAAAGTCTCACCCTGGACCGCGTCGTGATTGACGATCGAAGAAGCCATCGGGCCTAAAGGTGACGACACAGAGGAACTCTCAATGAAAGCACCAATGTCGGTGTCAAAACCGGCGGATCTCGGGTAGGGGGTCCCGAACTATGCGTCTAGGCGGATGGTAACAGGAGTCAAGGGACATGATGTTTTTACCCAGGTTCGGGCCCTCTCGGTGGAGGTAAAACCCTACTCCTGCTTGATTAATATTGATGATATGTGTAGTACAAGAGTTGATCTACCACAAGATCGAAGAGGCTAAACCCTAGAATCTAGCCTATGGTATGATTGTTGTTCCTCCTACGGACTAAAACCCTCCGGTTTATATAGACACGGAGAGGGCTTGGATTACACAAAGTCGGTTACAATGGGAGGATATGTTCATATCGTATCGCCAAGCTTGCCTTCCACGCCAAGGAAAGTCCCTATCCGGACACGGGACGAAGTCTTCAATCTTGTATCTTCATAGTCCGGGAGTCCGGTCAAAGGTCATAGTCCGGCCATCCGGACACCCCCTAATCCAGGACTCCCTCATTGGGGATGCCCCGGGAAGGCATCCCCTCTTTCGTCTTCGTTCATTGGTAACTTTACTTGGAGCTATATTTTTATTCGCCACATGATATTTGTTTTGCTTGGAGCGTCATGTATTATATTAGTCTTTGCTTTTTAGTTTACCACAATCATCCTTTCTGTACACACCTTTTGGGAGAAGCCTACTTGATTAGAATTTGCTAGAATACTCTATGTGCTTCACTTATATGTTTTGAGCTTGATAGTTTTTGCTCTAGTGCTTCACTTATATCTTTTAGAGCACGGCGGTGGCTTATTTTTATAGAAATTGCTAGTCTCTCATGCTTCACTTATATTATTTGGGAGTATTTTAGAACAGCATGGTATTTGCTATGGTTATAAAATTGGTCCTAGAATGGTAGGCATCCAAGTTGGGTATAATAAAAACTATCATAGGAAGTTAATTGGATGCTATGATCAGTTTGATACTTGATAATTGTTTTGAGATAGGGAGGTATTAAAGTCATGCTAGTATGGGTGATTATGAATTTAAAGAATGCTTGTGTTGAAGTTAGCAAGTCCCGTAGCATGCATGTATGGTTAAAGTTGTGTAACAAATTTGAAACATAAAGTGTACCTGGCTTGTGCATCCTTATGAGTGGCGGTCGGGGATGAGCAATGGTCTTTTCCTACCAATCTATCCCCCTAGGAGCATGCACGTAGTGCTTGATTTTTGATGACTTCTAAATTTTTGCAATAAGTACATGAGTTCTTTTGACTAATGTTGAGTCCATGAATTATACGCACTTTTACCTTTCCGCCATTGCTAGCCTCTTCGGTACCGTGCATTGCCCTTTCTCACCTTGAGAGTTGGTGCAAACTTCGCCGGTGCATCCAAACCCTGTGATACGATACGCTCTATCACACATAAACCTCCTTATATCTTCCTCAAAACAGCCACCATACCTACCTATTATGGCATTTCCATAGCCATTCCGAGATATATTGCCATGCAACTTTCCACCGTTCCGTTCATCATCATGACATACTTTACTTTCGTCATATTGCCATTGCATGATCATGTAGTTGACATCATATTTGTGGCAAAGCCACCATGCATTAACTTTCGTACATGTCACTCTTGATTCATTGCACCATCCCGGTACACCGCCGGAGGCATTCATTTAGAGTCATATCTTGTTCTAGTTTCGAGTTGAAATTCATATGTTGTAATCAATGAAAGTGTGATGAGCATCATTATTAGAGCATTGCCCAAAGAAAAAAAAGAAAAAAAAGAAAGGCCAACAAAAATGGCCCAATAAAAAGAAAAAGAAAAAAAAGAAAAAAAGAAAGAAAAAAAATGAAAAAAAGAAAATAAATAAAAGGGGCAATGTTACTATCTCTTTTTCCACACTTGTGCTTCAAAGTAGCACCTTGTTCTTCATGTAGTGAGTCTCATATATTGTGCTTCAAAGTAGCACCATGTTTTTCATATAGTGAGTCTCATAAGTTGTCTTTTTCATACTAGTGGGAACTTTTCATTATAGAACTTGGCTTGTATAATCCTACAATGGGCTTCCTCAAATGCCTTAGGTCTTCGAGAGCAAGCAAGTTGGATGCACACCCACTAGTTTTATTTTGTTGAGCATTCATTTATAGCTCTAGTGCATCCATTGCATGGCAATCCCTACTCCTCATGTTGACATCAATTGATGGGCATCTCCATAGCCCATTGATTAGCCTCGTCAATGTGAGACTTTCTCCTTTTTTGTCTTCTCCACACAATCCCCATCATCATATTCTATTCCACCCATAGTGCTATATCCATGGCACACGCTCATGTATTGCGTGAAGGTTGAAAAAGTTTGAGATTATTTAAGTATGAAACAATTGCTTGGCTTGTCATCGGGGGTATAGAAGTTGGGAACATCTTTGTGTGACGAAAATAAAGCATAGCCTAACTATATGATTTTGTAGGGATGAACTTTCTTTTGCCATGTTATTTTGAGAAGACATGATTACTTTGATTAGTATGCTTGACGTGTTACTATTTCTTTTATCAATATGAACTTTTATTTTGAATCATTTGGATCTGAACATTCACGCCACAATAAAGAAAATTACATTGAGAATTATGCTAGGTAGCAATCCACATAAAAAATTCTCTTTTTATCATTTACCTACTCGAGGACGAGCAGGAATTAAGCTTGGGGATGCTTGATACGTCTCCAACGTATCTATAATTTTTGATTGTTCCATGCTATTATATTACCCCTTTTGGATGTTTATGGGCTTTATTGTACACATTTATATCATTTTTGGGACTAACCTACTAACCGGAGGCCCAGCCCGTATTGCTGTTTTTTTTGCCTATTTCAGTATTTCGAAGAAAAGGAATATCAAATGGAGTCCAAATGGAATGAAACCTTCAGGAGCGTGACTTTTGGAACGAACGTGATCCAGAGGACTTGGAGTACAAGTCAAGAAGCAGCCGAGGTGGCCACGAGAGGGTAGGGCACGCCCCCCTATAGGGCGCACCCCCTGTATCGTGGGCACCTCGGGCGGCCTCCGACGTACTTCTTCCTCCTATATAAGCCTACGTACCCCGAAAACATCCAGGGAGCCAACGAAACACAATTTCCACCGTCGTAACCTTCTGTATCCGCGAGATCCCATCTTGGAGCCTTCGCCGGCGCTCCGCCGGAGGGGGAATCGACCATGGAGGGTGATACGTCTCCAACATATCTACTTTTCCAAACACTTTTGCCCTTGTTTTAGACTCTAACTTGCATGATTTGAATGAAACTAACCCGGACAGACGCTGTTTTCAGCAGAACTGCCATGATGTTGATTTACGTGTAGAAAAGAAAAGTTCTCGGAATGTCCTAGAAATCCATGGAGGCACTTTTCAGAATTAATAAGAATTTTTTGCAAAAGAATCAAGGCCAAGGGGCCCACAGGCTGTCCACGAGACAGGGGGCGCCCCCCTAGGGAGTGCCCTCCTATCTCGTGGGCCCCTTGGACCTCCTCCGACCTCAACTCCAACTCCATATATACCGTCTCGGGAAGAAAAAAATCAGGGAGAAAGTTTTATCGCGTTTTACGACATGGAGCCACCGCCAAGCCCTAATCTATCTCAGGAGGCCTGATCTGGAGTGTGTTCGGGGCTCCGGAGAGGGGGATCCGTCGCCGTCGTCGTCATCAACCATCCTCCATCACCAATTTCATGATGCTCACCGCCGTGCGTGAGTAATTCCATCGTAGGCTTGCTGGACGGTGATGGGTTGGATGGGATTTACCATGTAATCAAGTTAGTTTTGTTAGGGTTTGATCCCTAGTATCCACTATGTTCTGAGATTGATGTTGCTATGACTTTGCTATGCTTAATGCTTGTCACTAGGGCCCGAGTGCCATGATTTCATGAATATATGTGTGTTCTTGATCCTATCTTGCATGTCTATAGTCACCTATTATGTGTTATGATTCGACCACCCCGAAGTGACAATAATCGGGATACTTCTCGGTGATGACCGTAGTTTGAGGAGTTCATGTATTCACTATGTGTTAATGCTTAGGTTAGGTTCTCTATTAAAAGGAGGCCCTAATATCCCTTAGTTTCCGCTAGGACCCCGCTGCAACGGGAGGGTAGGACAAAAGATGACATGCAAGTTCTTTTCCATAAGCACGCATGACTATTTACGGAATACATGCCTACATTACATTGATGAATTGGAGCTAGTTCTGTATCACCCTATGTTATAACTATCGCATGAGGAATCGCATCCGGCATAATTATCCATCACCAATCCATTGCCTACGAGCTTTTCATATATTGTTTTTCGCTTATTTACTTTTCCGTTGCTACTGTTACAACTACTACAAAACCCCCAAAACATTTATCTTTACTTCTGCTACCGTTACTATTATTATCATACCACTTTTGCTACTAAACACTTTGCTGCAGATACTAAGTTATCCAGGTGTGGTTGAATTGACAACTCAACTGCTAATACTCAAGAATATTCTTTGGCTCCCCTTGTGTCGAATCAATAAATTTGGGTTGAATACTCTACCCTCGAAAGTTGTTGCGATCCCCTATACTTGTGGGTTATCAAGACTAATTTCTAGCGCCGTTGCCGGGGAGCATAGCTCTATTCTCTGAGTCACTTGGGATTTATATCTGTTGATCACTATGAAGAACTAGAAAGATGATCGAACTACTATTTTGCCCTCAACTACGCGGGAGGGTAAGGAACTGTCATCTAGCTCTGCACTAGATTCTCCTTCCGTTATTAGTAGGCTTGCGACACCTAAACCTGCTACTGCTATGAATTCTGATATGTCGCACGTTATTGATGATGTCACTTCTGCTATGCATGATGAAACTACTTCTGTGCGTGATACTACTGTGCCATTAGGTGAATTTTTAGATGAACAACTTGCTAGAGTTAGGGGGAATGAAATTTCCGAAGATCCTATTACTGATGATAGTGATGATGAAGGTCCCCCCAATGATTATGTATTACCTATTGTTCCCAAGGGTTATGTTATGAATGAAAAAGCTGCTATGGAAATTCTTGCTTGCAATGATAGAAATGATCTTAAGAAATTATTAGCTAAATGGAAGCAGCAGTCTCTTAATGCTAGAATGAAACCCGATCCTGCTTTTGCCGCTTCACCTATCTGTGTTACTGATAAGGATTATAAATTCTCTGTTGATCCTGATATTATTACTTTAGTTGAATCAGTTCCTTTTTATGGCCTTGAATCTGAAACTGTTGTGGCACATCTTACCAAGTTGAATGATATAGCCACCCTGTTCACTCATGATGAGAAGTCTCGCTATTTATATATCCTTAAGATATTTCCGTTCTCATTAAAGGGTGATGCTAAGACTTGGTATAATTCTCTTGCTCCTGGTTGTGTGCGTAGTCCCCAGGATATGATTTATTACTTCTCTGCTAAATATTTCCCTGCTCATAAGAAACAAGCTGCCTTGCGGGAAATATATAATTTTGTGCAAATCAAAGAAGAGAGTCTCCCACAAGCTTGGGGGAGGCTTCTCCGGTTACTTAATGCTTTGCCTGATCATCCTCTTAAGAAAAATGAAACAATTGATATCTTTTATAATGGACTAACCGATGCTTCCAAGGACTACTTGGATAGTTGTGCTGGTTGTGTTTTCAGGGAAAGAACAGTCGACGAAGCTGAAATATTATTGAATAATATGTTGATTAATGAAAATAATTGGACTCTTCCCAAGCCAATTCCTGAAGTAATTCCTGAACCAATTGAGCCAACTCTTGAGCCTATTCCTAAACCCACTCTGAAGAAGAGAGGTGTTTTATTTCTCAGTCCTGAAGATATGCAAGAGGCAAAGAAATCAATGAAAGAAAAAGGTATTAAAGCTGAAGATGTTCAGAATTTACCTCCTATTGAAGAAATACATGGTCTTAATTTACCGACTGAAGAACCACATTGTCTTGATAACCCGACACAGGTAGTAAAGGTAAATTCTCTCTATAGATATGATAAAGTTCAAATACCCTCTACTAAATTTCATAGCCCATGCTTAGATGAATTTGATGACTTTATGGCTAGACAAGAAAGTTTTAATGCTTATGTTGGTAGAGAGTTAAAGAATAATGCTTTCGAGATAGGACATGTAGGTGATAATCTGGCTAGAGTTAAAGATGAACTTCACCGCGTTAGCAAATATGCTTCTATGGTTGCTAATCAAGTTGAGCAAGTACTCAAAGCTCAAAATGATTTGCTTGATGAATTAAATAATAAAAATGACTTTGCTGTTAGAGTGGCTACTAGAACTGGTAGAATGACTCAGGAACCTTTGTATCCTGAAGGCCACCCTAAGAGAATCAAGCAAGATTCTCAGAGAAATAAATTAGAGGCACCTAGTTCTTCTAAAAAGAAGAAGAAGAAAGACGATAGTACTTTGCATGCTTCTAGTGAACCTATTGTAGACATACCTGAGAATCCCAATGATATTTCTATTTCTGATGCTGAAACACAATCAGGTGATGAACATGAACCTAGTGATAATGTTAATGATAATGTTCATGTTGATGCTCAACCTAGCAAAGACAATGATGTAGAGATTGAACCTGTTGTCGATATTGATAACCCACAATCAAAGAATCGATGTTATGATAAGAGAGATTTTGTTGCTAGGAAGCATGGTAAAGAAAGAGAACCATGGGTTCAGAAACCAATGCCCTTTCCTCCTAAACCATCCAAGTCAAAGGATGATGAGGATTTTGAGCGCTTTGCTGAAATGATTAGACCTATTTTCTTATGTATACGCTTAACTAATATGCTGAAAGTAAATCCTTACGCTAAGTATATGAAGGATATCATCACAAATAAAAGAAAGATACCGGAAGCTGAAATTTCCACCATGCTTGCTAATTACACTTTAAAGGGTGGAATACCAAAGAAACTTGGAGATCTGGGTGTTCCAACTATACCATGCTCCATTAAAAGAAATTATGTTAGAACTGCTTTATGTGATCTTGGAGCCGGTGTTAGTGTTATGCCTCTCTCTTTATACCGTAGACTTGAATTTAATAAGTTGACACCTACTGAAATATCTTTGTAAATGGCCGATAAATCAACTACTATACCTGTCGGTATTTGTGAGGATGTGCCTGTTGTGGTTGCAAATGTCACTATCTTAACGGACTTTGTTATTCTTGATATTCCTGAGGACGATAGTATGTCTATTATCCTTGGTAGACCTTTTCTTAATACTGCAGGGGCTGTTATTGATTGCAACAAAGGCAATGTCATTTTCATGTTAATGGCAATGAGCATATGGTAAACTTTCCGAGGAAATAATCTTAAGTTCATAGTATCAATTCTATTGAAAAAGTTCCAACTATCATTTTTGGAGGTTTTAAATTTCCTCTCCCTACTGTCAAGAAAAAGTATGATATTCTTATTATTGGGGATTTTCATATCCCCGTTGAGGTAACTTAGTGTTATTCGAAATTTCTCCGGTTTCGTGTTATTCAGAATGAGTTTGTTAACAAGACTTGATCAACCTTGTTAGTGGATTCATTTTGATGATCACGAGATGGATGAAACTAGAAGGCAGAACCTTCTGTACCCTCTTTTTACTTTCTGTTATTTAGAATAAATAAAGCAAAAATAGAATTATCTGTTTGTTTTCTGAATTATTCGTGCATTAAAAAATAGTCCGAAAATAATCCAAATGCCCTGCAAATTTAGTATGATTTTTTCTGGAATATTTGAGGATTTTAGGCACTGAAAACACTACAGGAGGGGCAAGCACCAGGCCATGAGAGAGGAGGGAGCGCCCCCCTGTAGGGCGCGCCCCCCTGTCTCGTGGGCCCCTAGTGGCTCCCCTCCACATATGCCAGCACCCACACACTTCATCTTCTACCCAAAAAATCCCCATCCAGCTCAAGCACGAGTTCTAGCTCGTTTTGCTGCGATTTTCGATCTCTTAGCTCAAAGCTCCATTCACAAAACTGCTTTAGGAGATTGTTGCTTGGTATGTGACTCCTCCATTGGTCCAATTAGTTTTTGTTCTAGTGCTTCATTCATTGCAAATTTTTGCTGCATAGGTGACCATGTTCTTGAGCTTGCATGTTAAATTTTTTAGGTCCCAAGCAATTCCAATGCATGATATAGGCTCTAGGAACTTGTAGGAGTAGTTGCTATCAATCTTGTTTAATTTTATTCACTTTTATTTTGAAGTTACTAAAATTTCAGAAATTTTTAGAAAAAGAAATATGCTTAGAAGAATGTACCAAGGTGGTTCCTCGGCAAAGAAAGGGCCAAGGATTGCTATACGTGAACAAGATGTTAATTTGCCAAGGGACGCAAATGTACGGGCTTGCGAGTGGCCATCCAATGATTTTATGGTTGAAGCAGGCTTCAAGTGGGAATTTGACGCGTATGTCCGTAATGCTGAGCTTGAGGACTTCTTACAAGATAAGTGTCCTCAATATTATCAATTGACTGATTCCTTTGTGCGGAGGTTCGAATATATTTCTTCGCGTAATTCTCCTAGTGTTATGTTTGATATTTATGATACATCTTCTACCATGGATTTATAGGATTTCACAACTGCTTGCAAACTCCCGCAGTGGGGTAATATTAATGATCCTCCCAAATCTGAAGTTAGAGATTTTCTTGCTAGTATTACTGTGTGAGAATCTAGGGACGTAACACAAGCTACCATAGGGAGTATTCATTTTCCTGCTATACATTACTTTGCTCTCTTTATTGGTAGATGCATTAACGTTAAGGACGGAGTATGTCACATGTGTGCCCCTGATCTTTGCATCCTCAAGAGTGCTGTGTCAGGTTATAGAGGTTATAACTTGGGGGCAATAGTTGCACGTAGGTTGCATAATGATAATAGAACGGGAGATTTCTTCGGAGGAATTTATGCAACCCGTGTGGCTAATTTTCTTAATATAGCTCCATGAGAGGGGGATATGATTGTACCTCCTATTTATTTGGATAAAGAAGCTATGTTTGACCATCATTTTCTTGAGAGGAATGAACAATTCCTCCATTATCGACTAACCTATAACAGACGCAACATCGTCCCTGTTACTCTTCCTGCTCCATACCTTTTTGATTATCAGACAAAAGGAAGATATGTTGTCACCAAGGAAGAAGCAACTGAATATGAGAGGGGAATGGAGGCAGCTCGCCAACACGCTGCTGCTCAGGAGGCTGTCGCCTCTTCATCTCAGTACTACCCCAATTTCAATTATGGATACCAGCCAGGCGGTCACTAGTATTAGACCAACTTAGGCCAAAAGCCTAAGCTTGGGGGAGTACGTATTTCTCACCGACTTTACATTCATGTTCACACACTAGTTGTCGGTGCTCATACTCTTTCATTGTATTATCCATGCTAGTTTAAATTTCTTTTTCTAGTTTCTTCTTGTGTGTTTGTTAAACCTTAAGAAAAACCAAAAAAATAGTTAGTTTCATTTCCTTGCTTGTAGTAGAAATTAAAATGAAAACCCAAAAAGATTTCTCGTTCTTCTTTTACTTGTTGGGAGCTTTCCCGTGTAAATAGTTTTATTTTCTTTTCTTTCTTTTTGGGGGTCGAGAAGACCATATTGAAAATGCTTAGTGGCTCTTTTATGCATGATTGTTTATTTATATTTAGAGCCCATATTACTTGTCTTCTCTCTTGACTTGAATGCTTGCAGATTCCAGCTTAGTCCAATGCACGTGCACTCTTATTATTATACACATCGTTCGGTCGTGCAAGTGAAAGGCAATAATGGTGATATATGATGGACTTATTGGGATGAGAAAAGCTGGTATGAACTCGACCTCTCTTGTTTTTGTAAATATGATGATTCATCGTTCCTAAGTCAGCTACTATGAAGTAAACATATTTGCAATGACATTTAGAGATTATAGTTAATTGTGCCATGCTTGATTAGATATGAGTTATAATGGTTTACCTTGCGTGCCAACATGCTATTAGAATGATTATGATGTGGTATGATGGGATGGTATCCTCCTTTGAATGTATTAAGTGACTCGACTTGGCACATGTTCACGCATGTAGTTGAATCAAATCAACATAGCCTTCATGATATTTATGTTCATGGTAGATTATATCCTACTCATGCTTGTACTTGATGTGAATTAATTTTAATGCATGTTTACGACTGTTGTCGCTCTCTCAGTTGGTCGCTTCCCAGTCTTTTGCTAGCCTTCACTTGTACTAAGCGGGAATACTGCTTGTGCATCCAAACTCCTTAAACCCCAAAGTTGTTCCATATGAGTCCAGTATACCTACCTATATGAGGTATTTACCGGCCGTTCCAAGTAAATTTGTATGTGCCAAACTCCAAACCTTCAAATGAAATTCTGTTTTGTATGCTCGAGCAGCTCATGTCTCAACTAGGGCTGTCTATATCTTCCATGCTAGGTGGGTTATTCTCAAGAGGGGACTCCGCTCCTCATTCACGAGAAAGGGCCGGTAACCGGGATGCCCAGTCCCCTGATCCAAAAAGATCAAAGCAAATCAAAATAATTAAACAAAACTCCCCCAGGGCTGTTGTATGTTGGAGGCACTCGTTGTTTCGAGAAAGCCATGGATTGATGCTTGTTGGTGGTTGGGGGAGTATAAACCTTTACCATTCTGTTTGGGAACTGCCTATAATACATGTAGTATGGAAGATACAACCATCTCATAGTTGTTGCGTTGACAGCAAAAGTATGCCGCTCAAAATGTTATTCAATCTCTATTTTAAAATCGAGCTTTGGCACCTCTACAAATCCCTACTTCCCTCTGTGAAGGGCCTTTCTATCTATTTACTTTTATGTTGAGTCATCACCCTTCTTATTAAAAAGCACTCGCTGGAGAGCAAACTGTCGTTTGCATTCATTATTATTGGTTTATATTGGGTATGACTTGACTGGATCTCTTTTACCATGAATTACAATGTTTAGTCGGTCCTTGATCTTTAAAGGTGCTATGCATTTATATTTTGCGGTCTCAAAAAGGGCTAGCGAGATACCATTTTGTTGTATCATGTTATGATTATTTTGAGAAAGTGTTGTCATCCGAGTTTTATTATTATGGCTCGCTAGCTGCTTATGTTATTGATATGAGTAATTGTGAGACCTATGTGTTATTGTGAGTATGGTTAGTTCATAATATTTGCTGAAACTTGAATGCTGGCTTTTCATGTTTACAACAACAAGAGCAACAGAGTTTGTAAAAGTTTTTCTTTATCACTTTTAGTTTATCAACTGAATTGCTTGAGGACAAGCAAAGGTTTAAGCTTGGGGGAGTTGATACGTCTCCAACGTATCTACTTTTCCAAACACTTTTCCCCTTGTTTTAGACTCTAAATTGCATGATTTGAATGAAACTAACCCGGACTGACGCTGTTTTCAGCAGAACTGCCATGATGTTGTTTTATGTGTAGAAAAGAAAAGTTCTCAGAATGTCCTGGAAATCCACGGAGGCACTTTTCAGAATTAATAAGAATTTTTGGCGAAAGAATCAAGGCCAGGGGACCCACGGACTGTCCACGAGACAGGGGGGCGCGCCCCCCCTAGGGCGCGCCCTCCTATCTCGTGGGGCCCCCTAGACCTCCTCCGACCTCAACTCCAACTCCATATATACCGTGTTGGGGAGAAAAAAAAAATCAGGGAGAGAGTTTCATCGCATTTTAAGACACGGAGCCGCCACCAAGCCCTAATCTCTCTCGGGAGGGCTGATCTGAAGTCCATTCGGGGCTCCGGAGAGGGGGATTCGTCGCCGTCGTCATCATCAACCGTCCTCCATCACCAATTTCATGATGCTCACCGCCGTGCATGAGTAATTCCATCATAGGCTTGCTGGATGGTGATGGGTTGGATGAGAATTACCATGTAATGAAGTTAGTTTTGTTATGGTTTGATCCCTAGTATCCACTATGTTCTGAGATTGATGTTGCTATGACTTTGCTATGCTTAATGCTTGTCACTAGGGCCCGAGTGCCATGATTTCAGATCTGAAACTATTATGTTTTCATGAATATATGTCTGTTCTTGATCCTATCTTGCAAGTCTATAGTCACCTATTATGTGTTATGATCCGACAACCCCAAAGTGACAATAATCGGGATACTTCTCGGTGATGACCATAGTTTGAGGAGTTCATGTATTCACTATGTGTTAATGCTTTGGTCCGGTTCTCTATGAAAAGGAGGCCTTAGTATCCCTTAGTTTCCGCTAGGACCCCGCTACAACGGGAGGGTAGGACAAAAGATGTCATGCAAGTTCTTTTCCATAAGCACGCATGACTATTTACGGAATACATGCCTACATTACATTGATGAATTGGAGCTAGTTCTATATCACCCTATGTTATAACTATTGCATGAGGAATCGCATCCGGCATAATTATCCATCACTAATCCATTGCCTATGAGCTTTTCATATATTGTTCTTCGCTTATTTACTTTTCCGTTGCTACTGTTACAACTACTACAAAACCCCAAAAACATTTATCTTTACTTTTGCTACTGTTACTATTATTATCATACCACTTTTGCTACGAAACACTTTGTTGCAGATACTAAGTTATCCAGGTGTGGTTGAATTGACAACTCAACTGCTAATACTCAAGAATATTCTTTGGCTCCCCTTGTGTCGAATCAATAAATTTGGGTTGTATACTCTACCCTCAAAAGTTGTTGTGATCCTCTATACTTGTGGGTTATTAGAAGGCTTCTACATCAACACCCTAGCCCCTCCGATGAGTTGTGAGTAGTTTACCACAGACCTACGGGTCCATAGTTATTAGCTAGATGGCTTCTTCTCTCTTTTTGGATCTCAATACAATGTTCTCCCCCTCTCTTGTGGAGATCTATTCGATGTAAACTCTTTTTGCGGTGTGTTTGTCGAGATCCGATGAATTGTGGGTTTATGATCAAGTTTATCTATGAATAATATTTGAATCTTCTCTGAATTCTTTGATGTATGATTGGGTTATCTTTGCAAGTCTCTTCGAATTTTCAGTTTGGTTTGGCCTACTAGATTGATCTTTCTTGCCATGGGAGAAGTGCTTAGCTTCGGGTTCAATCTTGCGGTGTCCTTACCCAGTGACAACAGGGGTTGCAAGGCACGTATTGTATTGTTGCCATCGAGGATAAAAAGATGGGGTTTATATCATATTGCATGAGTTTATCCCTCTACATCATGTCATCTTGCTTAATGCGTTACTTTGTTCTTATGAACTTAATACTCTAGATGCAGGCAGGAGTCGGTCGATGTGTGGAGTAATAGTAGTATATGCAGGCAGGAGTCGGTCTACTTGTTGCGGACGTGATGCCTATATACATGATCATGCCTAGATAATCTCATAATTATTTGCTTTTCTATCAATTGCTCGACAGTAGTTTGTTCACCCACCGTAATACTTATGCTATCTTGAGAGAAGCCTCTAGTGAAACCTACGGCCCCCGGGTCTATCTTTTATCATATTTGCTTCCAAGCTACTTTTATTTGCATCTTTACTTTTTGCATCTATATTAGAAAATACCAAAAATATATTTATCTTATCATACTATCTCTATCAGATCTCACTTTCGCAAGTGGCCGTGAAGGGATTGAGAACCCCTTTATTGCGTTGGTTGCGAGTTCTTTGTTTGTTTGTGTAGGTGCATGGGACTTTTGAGGAGCCTCATACTGGATTGATACCTTGGTTCTCAAAAACGGAGGGAAATACTTACGCTACTTTGCTGCATCACCCTTTCCTATTCAAGGAAAACCAACGCAAGGTCGAGATGTAGCACAGGATCGTCGGAGAGGCGGATCTCGCCAACAAGGTCGGCGAGGCAGCTCCCTGCGCAGGCGACCTCCGCGCCGTGTAGCGCGTCGAGGCTGACACCGTCAGACAAGCTAGGCTGGCTGCGCTTGCCAGGAAGGAACAAGGTTCCCATCTAGAACAGGGCTCCGGATGATGGTGCACCTCGCCCCATGGTGGGTGCCAAATGTCGGGGGTTGGGTGCGACATATGCCAAAGGATGCCTTATCATGGTGGGAGCGAGTAGAACATCACCGGTGCCTAGAAGTGAGATGAGGCGTAGACACGAACGCCGGCGCACTTTACCCAGGTTCGGGGCTCTCCTAGGAGATAACACCCCTAGTCCTGCTCTGCGGGGCCTTCGCATGATCACTAAGGCACTAGTGAGTACAATGGTGCTCCTCGAGCTGTATGCTAGAGGTGGAAGGAGGCAGGGCTAGCTCTCTTCTTCCTCTAGGTGTGAGGCTAGTTCTAACAGGTTGGGAACCCTTTGCATGGGTGCCCTGGGGGGTATATATAATCCTACCCCCCAGGGGTACAATGGTAACTTGGCCGGGTGTAGGACCCGGCTGTCAGTGTCTCTGGTCGCCGGCTCCTCTGTCGGCAGCTGGGGCCCGCCGCCTGGTGGGCCCCACCGACTGGTCTGTATAGAGCCGACAGGCCGCCCCGGCCGCTGGCGGGTCTTGTTGATGGCTGATCACCGTAGTCGTGATGCTAATGACGTAGGCTTGGTCAAGGGAGTGTGGCTACAGTCTCGCCGCCTGGTGGGAGATCACTGTAGCCACACCACGCCTTATCTGGTTTATGGTGCACGGGCCCCAAGGGAGGAATGGGCCGCCTGCTGGAAGCCGGCCTCCCTTAGGTCTGGCTGGTCTGGCTTCCACTGTCTTCCAGGCTCTCAATGCGTGGTAGGGCCCACCTCCTGCAGGCCGTACCGACAGGCCGTCGTGGGAACAGGGCTCCGCCTATCAGGATGACGTCCAGGGGGAAGTGGCAACAGTGCTGCATCGTGCGGAGATCTCCGCCTGTACGGGGCACTGTGGCCACGCCAAACTCGGGATTCGGCGGTGAGGGACTGCACTGTAGCCTCACCCTGTCTTGTCCTCTTGATGAAGGGTGCAAACTCTGAGGGCGCCGGATGGCCACCTGCTAGAAGCCGGCCTCTACGGAGGCCGTCTGCTAGGAGTTGGCCCGTCTTGGTGCTGTCTCCTGGTGCTCGGCCGTCTTCGGGCAGCTGGCCATTGAGCCAGCTGGCCACCGGAAGGCGGCGCTTCATTCTGGAGTCTTGTGGGGTGAAGCCGGCCCAAAGTCTTGAAAGGCTCAGGGACTCAGGTTAGGCTACCCGTGGCCCATTACTCCTAAACAATACGTGCCTTGCCGCCACTGCTGTCACTGGGAAAGGACACCGCAAGATTGAACCCAAATCTAAGCAGTTCTCCCATTGCAAGAAAGATCAATCTAGTAGGCCAAACCAAACTGATAATACGAAGAGACTTGCAAAGATAACTTAATCACACATAAAAGAATTCATAGGATATTCAGATATTCCTCATAGATAAACTTGACAATAAACCCACAATTCATCGGATCTCGACAAACACATCGCAAAAAGAGTTACATCAAATAGATCTCCAAGAAGATTGAGGAGAACTTTGCATTGAGATTCAAAGAGAGAGAAGAAGCCATCTAGCTAATAACTATGGATCCGAAGGTCTGTGGTAAACTACTCACAACTCATCGGAGAGGCTTTGGAGGTGATGTAGAGGCCCTCCATGGTCTATTCCCCCTCCAGCAGAGCGCCGGTGAAGGCTCCAAGATGGGATCTCGCGGATATAGAAGGTTGCGGCGGTGGAATTAAGTTTTCATGATCTGTTCTGATGTTCTCAGGGTACGTAGGTATATATAGGATGAAGAAGTAGGTCGGTGGACGCTTGAGGGGCCCACGAGGGTGGCGTCGCGCCCACCTGTAGGGGGCACGCCGGGCACCCTCGTGGCCGCCTCGCTTGTTGCTTGACTTCCACCCCAAAAATGATATAAAAGTGTAAAGTAAAGCCCATAAACATCCAAAACAGGTAATATAATAGCATGCAACAATAAAAAATTATAGATATGTTGGAGACGTATCAAGCATCCCCAAGCTTAATTCCTGCTCGCCCTCGAGTAGGTAAATGATAAAAAGAGAATTTTTGATGTGGAATGCTACCTAGCATAATTCTCAATGTAATTTTCTTTATTGTGGCATGAATGTTTAGATCGAAATGATTCAAAATAAAAGTTCATATTGACATAAGAAATAATAATACTTCAAGCATACTAATAAAGCAATCATGTCTTCTCAGAATAACATGGCTAAAGAAAGTTATCCCTACAAAATCATATAGTCTAGCTGTTGCTCTATCTTCATCACACAAAGTATTTAATCATGCACAACCCCGATGACAAGCCAAGCAATTGTTTCATACTTTAGTAATCTCAAACTTTTTCAACTTTCACACAATACATGAGCGTGAGCCATGGACATAGCACTATATTTGGAATAGAATGGTGGTTGTGGAGAATACAAAAAGGAGAAGATAGGCTCACATCAACTAGGCATATCAACAGTCTATGGAGATGCCCATTAATAGATATCAATGTGAGTGAGTAGGGATTGCCATGCAACGGATGCACTAGAGCTATAAATGTATGAAAGCTCAACAAATGAAACTTAGTGGGTGTGCATCCAACTCGCTTGCTCACGAAGACCTAGGGCATTTTGAGGAAGCCCATCATTGGAATATACAAGCCAAGTTCTATAATGAAAAATTCCCACTAGTATATGAAAGTGACAATATAGGAGACTCTCTATCATGAAGATCATCACGAAAGACCACCTTTCCCGCCGAGTACATCAGTGAAGCACGGTGGCTAGCTAGTTGGGCTAGTTCGACCGATTAGCTAGGCCGCCGCCACATTTGTTTTTTCACCCCTTTTTATCTACTTGCCGGCAGGTAAATTTAAATATCCACCGCGGCATTGCTCTAGTGTTTGGATGCGGCAGGATTTTCAATTTTTTGATTGACGGGAGCAGGCGCGGCAGGATTTTTAATTTTTGATTGACGGGAGCAGGCGCGGCCGCAATTAGTCATGATGACTCCACCTGTAAAACCCACTGCTCCGTGATGTGAGAAGTCGCCGACTGGTGTTTACCATGGTGAAAACCAAAAGATTCCCCGCTCCTCGGCTGGCTCCCTCTGCCTTCCCGTAGATTGCATTGCCTTTCAGCCGTTTCACCCCCTTTGCTTCCTCTCCCCATTGCGTCTACCTGGTGCCATGGCGGCGCAGCAGATCACAGAGTCCGAGGTGAGGCGCCTGACACAGGAGCTTCAGGCAAAGGATGCGGAGCTCAGGGCCAAGGACGTGGAGCTTTGTGAGCTGAAGGAGGAGAGGAGTGCCATGCTCCTCCATTATGTGCGGGAGTTCAGGGAGCTTCAAAAGTGGCAGGCGTCCACCACAAAGATGCTCGAGGCGTCGGCGACATTGCTTGAGAAAGAGGGAGATATGATAGGCCGTCAGGGGAGCCGGCTGGAGCGCGAGCGGGCCGATCGTGACGAGGTCCAGGATCGCCTCAGCCACTTGGTGAACCAAGTTGCCATGCTGGCCGTCGGGCTAAACCCGTTCGACCGACTTCAATGAGCTGCGGCTTCCTGACCTGGTCTCCTTCTTCACCTATATCTCCGAGGATCTGAGCCGTCTCCGCGTGATGGTGGGGGCGGAGCTGGACAAGGAGGGGTTGCGGGCTTTTGTCGCTGTTGCCGGTCGAATCCTTTCAGGGCTCCGTCACCGGAATCCATTCGTGCCATTGGACGCTGTCTTTGACGAGCGGTCTCCCGTCGACCGGTATCGGGCTCTGCTGGCTGTTGCACCCTGCATCACCAACGTCGTGCGCCTCGAGAAGTAGAGGGACTTCGGTGGTGTTTAGGCGCCCTCTGCATGGGCATGTCCATGTCTCGGCGCAACATGGCCGTTGGATCAAACTCAGACGATGCAGATCAGTCATTGTAGCACAAAGCGTGTGGGTGTGTTTGGTTGCATTCTCATCTCAATATAGTTGTTTCCTCTTCGTGTATTTGTGTTAACCAACTAGTCTGGACTCATGCACCCTTCATGAACTCTGCCAAACACCCAAAAGTGGGTCGAGAATGGAACTTTTGCTCCCATCTCGTGCACCCTTCATACCCCCTGCCTAACACTATTCTTGCTTCATATGGTTCATGTTTCGTGGAGTACTATAGCACAGTACTCTTCGTGCGTTGTAGACCTAGTTCTATTAACTTTGATCTCACCGTTCATTCTCGACCAGACAACCCAAAAAGAGGGACTATGTTACTACATTACTATTCATATAGTTGACATCCGCACAACATCATTTGTTATCGTCATATCTTACTACACTAGCAACAAGATTATGTAGTACTGACGTATGAACCACAACACATGCCTAGTAGTAGGAGCACTGTGTATGTTCAAGTGGATGCCGTGTTTCGCACTTCTCTGTCATAAGAGTGGAAACGCTTTCTATAATCATTTTTTTCTTCAGTAAAATAGTGGACACGCTCTACCGTGCGGATCCTCCTCCAGCCATGCACTAAATTACTCACTTTCGCCGATGTGTGGGACAGCCAGCATCGGGGTCTACCAGCCATGCACTAAATTACTCCATAGTAGCGTGACGGTAGATTACACCGATTGAAGCGTCATAGTAATGCCCAATGAGCCGTCAAATCACAAAACCCCCTCCTTTCCAGCAGTAAGTTGGACGGACGAAGCAACCATCATTTCACTCTTCTCTCTCAGCTTCCTCTCTTGAAGAAAACCCCCACTCGCTTCGCTTCTACCTCATCTCGTTCCTCATTTCACTCTTGTCTCGCAGCTTCCTCTCTTGGATGGATGCTGGAGCACCGGCCGACGTGATGTGTATGGTCTGGGCAAATCCGTCGAGGCTCATGGTACGAAGAAGCATAAACACCCTGCCGAGAGTACCACAAACAAGCTCAAAGCCATCGCCCTGTCCAAGCCCCCCTCTCCGGGATCCCTCATTAAGCAAGTCCAGGTAATATCTCTTCTTGACAATATTTTTCTCGATCTTCATCATGTTTTTTCATCTAACACGCAGTACTAGTACTAGTAGTACAACTTTCTGGGTGATCTTGCATGTGATTTTTGTGTGCCAAATGATGGTTCTAAATTCCTCTTTTGACCAAAACATGCGAGAGGTTGACACTGATTTCTTATAGATTACTTTCAACTTCTCCCTCTGTCCCAAAATTTTTGTCTTAGATTTGTCTAGAACAGATGTATCTAATACTAAAATGCGACTTGATACATCCGTTTCTAGACAAATCTAAGACAAGAATTTTGGGACGGAGGGAGTACTTTATGAACATCAATGCTACCTTTGAAGAGGGTATATTTTCCTCAGTAACTTGTGTTATGGATATTGCAAGTAATCCCTCTGCTCTCATGCCTTTAAAGGCATGTTCTAGTGTCTTTGTTCACACATTTCTGTGCATACATGTAGTCATATACGGAGTATAATATCGAAAATCATCTTATATTTCTGAACGGAGGTAGTAATAAAATATGGTGTCTGTTTGAATTAGAACTAGGCCACGGTGGATACGAATTTCTCAAAGTCATGTCGTGTGAGCTGGAAGACCAGAGGATGAGTTCTACTGCTAAACTATCCAGTTGCTGTGTCCTTGTCGCCACGTGTCCTGAACTAGTGTTTTCTTGTAGCATTGTTGTTAGGTGTGTTCTCGAGGCTGTACTTGACCACAACAATTTCCTGGCTGTGCCTTATATTACGAAGGGTGTGGTTCTTGTAAAGCTTCCCAACAAATCTGATGCGGCCTGTCTTCATCATCATGTTTATGAGTGGAAAGACCACTCTGTTAGGTTCTCCAAGGTTGACGAGATGGTGATGGTGCAGGTAGATATCTCTCACGAAGTCCATGGCCTAGTCAGTTATGCGGGGTTCATCCCGTAGGTCGGTGGCAAGAAATAGTCTGCAGAGTTTAATTAGTGCAACTATGCTTGTCTGTAGTAAGTACTATTGTTTAGTGCTTGATTTGTGTTTGTGAACCCTGTATTGTTTAGTACTATCGCTTTTGGTGTGTGGTCAGTCCTGAGAATGGTTTATGTTAATGTCTTTCCACTCAATTCAGTCTGTATATTTTGAAGTATCCAAATCATATTTTTTGTGAGGACGGTTTATCAATTATGGTTACACTCCAATATCTGTATGCATTGCAGGGTTTATCGCACCCACCAGGATTTCCAGTTCCATGGATGTTCGGTCCATACGATTTGTCACGACCTTTGGACTGTCCTTCTTGTGGGAGTAGGCGGGGGCCCTGCATGCCACCTGTAGTTGGACGATCAATCTTCTGTTTAGTACTTGAACATAGTGATTTCATTGTAAGGATTCACTCATGTCACATCAAGTAAATCTTATTGATTTACTGTCTAAATCTTATTGATTTAATGTCATGTTTTCTTTCTTTTCCTGCAATTTCGCGATGCAGGTTTTGCCGTGTGACATTCATCACAGAATAAACGATTTGGTTTGCTCTACGATGGCTATTTTTGTAGGTTTCACTTCTTATGTCGTGTCAGTAACGAAGGCACTGTCCATCACTTATATTACTGGAAAAAATTGGATCAGTGTGTTGTGTGAGTACAAGCTGAATCCCTATGATGAACTACAATTTGGTTTAACAAAAATGCCACAATTGGTCCTTCTCGCGTTTAAAAGAAATTAAGAAAAACACTGGATCATGGTCACGGAGCCTAGTCAAGTTAGAAAGCTGATCATAGCAGACCAGACACGATCGCCGTTGTCTCGCACATCGGTACCTCCTTCAACAATGGATCGAGCACCTGCAGTTGCTCTAGCACTGACAGCGGCAGCAACTCAGTCTGATCCAGCTAAGATTGTTGTCACGCCCAATATGCGATACTATCCTAAAGAGACTCGAAGGTCCCACCAAGGATAGAACCGCATATTGAGACGCTTTTGCAAGGTGGATATCATTACATAAACATTACATAATAGATGGGGATACATACAATAGGCATACAATGCCACACGAATACGACATCACAATACATAAGAGCATCATCCGACTACGGATGAAACACAAACAGAAGCTCAAACGACATACACCCTGCTAGCCCAGGCTGCCGACCTGGAACCTATCCCCTGATCAAAGAAGAAGCAGAAGAAGAACACCAAAACAAGCAAACATCGCTCTCGCGATCAACGAAGGATATACCTTCTCCCAGGAAGACCCGATCAGACTCGGAATCCCGGTTTGCAAGACATTTCGAAAATGGTAAAACAAGACCAGCAAGACCGCCCGATGCGCTGACAATCCCGATAGGAGCTGCACATATCTCGTTCTCAGGGCAACACCGGATGAGACAGGCTACGAGTAAAATCAGACTTCGAGTTTCCCTGAGGTGGCCCCGCAGGTGGCTCGGTTCGGACCAACTCTTAGACAAGCATTGGCCCGGGGGGCTAAAATAAAGATGACCCTCGGGTTGGCCGACCCAAGGGAAGGGTATAGGTGGTGGTGAGGCAAATGGTAAAACCAAGGTTGGGCCTTGCTGGAGGAGTTTTATTCAAAGCAAACTGTCAAGGGGGTCCCATAAATCACCCAACCGCGTAAGGAACACAAAATCCGGGAACATAACACCGGTATGACGGAAACTAGGGCGGCAAGAGTGGAACAAAACACCAGGCATAAGGCCGAGTCTTCCACCCTTTACCAAGTATATTGATGCATTAATTAAATAAGAGATATTGTGATATCCCAACATAATCCTGTCCACCATGGAGCAATCTTCAACTTCACCTGCAACTAGCAACGCTATAAGAGGGCTGAGCAAAGCGGTAACATAGCCAAACAACGGTTTGCTAGGAAGGGTGTCAAAGGTTAAAGGTCCATGGCAATTTGGGGAGGCTTGAAGAACAGGTGATAGGAAACCCAGCATAGCGATAGAACGAAACAACTAGCATAACAATGATAGTAGTGAGATCCAGGGTAACAGTCATCTTTCCTGAAATCCCGCAAGGAAAAAGAACGAGTCCATAAAGAAGACGAAGCCACAAAGACGAACCAAGCATAGACGAACGAATCCTCACGATCACAACAAAACAGGAACTATCGAGAAGAAACACACAACATAGTAAACACACCACACATAAACAAGACATGATGCATAACAACCATGATGCAAAACAAGACTACATGAAGCTACTCATGGCAAGAGATGATGCATACAAGAGCAACACATCAAAGCAAGTTTAAATGAGGCCGGAAACAACATATAACAATTCCGGTAAGTCCTCATGTGCAAGTTTCGAAATTGGTCCAGATCTGAATAAACCTTATGTTCAAGTTGTTAAACAGAAATTTAAGATGCACCATGATGATCTACATGAGATTCTAGTCAAGTTACATATAAAGTTCATTTAGTTCGGAGCTACGGCCTAGAAGATATGAGCAAAACAAGTTAAACATGACATTGATGCAAAATGAATACAAACATCAAGAAAACACCTCAAAACAAGGATGCAACATGATAATACGAAACTAAATGCAATTTTAAGAAAGTTTCATATAGAGGACACTCTAAACGGAGCAACGGTTCAACACACACTATACAAGATATGGCAACAATCTGTCTAAAACAGCAACTAGGCATATTGCAAGCACCAAAACAACATGCTACAGTACCACAATATGAAAACAAAAGGCATGTACATGATGTACATGCAATGCATTACAAAACATGAACACTGCGCTATCTCCAGAAATCACTAGAACACGCTCCAAAACACATGGCAAGATTGCAAATATTATCAGTTTACAGGCTTAGCAGAAATAACATCAGGTTGCAATGTTTAGAGCTATGAAACAACATCTTACAGGAACTTATCATGGCAAACAAAGGCATGGCATGAATCTACTAAATGCACAGAACAAAAGTCCTTTACTGACCATGAGCCAAAAAGGATTAGAAGATAAGATTGCTCCCATGTAAACATGGCAAGTTATATGACAGATTCATACATGGCAGGAACAACAATAAGTAGGCATGTTGGTGAGCTTGTACCACTCACCACAGAGCAATACATGGCATGTCAAGGCAACTAACAGTAAGAAGACATGCTTTTGAAGCTAAGAATGGCAAGAGCAAGTTCATATGATACATGGATCACTAGCAAATCACATGGCAAAACTGAACTTAATGTTAACAGGCTGACAGCAACATTATTTAGCAATTTGAGAGCAAGATTACACCAAGCTGCGGCAGGCTATAAATACAACCAGGGGCATGGATGGATAGAGTATGACATTTATAACAAAACATCCTTAGTGAACATCTCCAGATTATGCATAGAATGACTTGTAGCAGCAGGTTTACATAGCATCACAAAATAACAGATTCAGCCTAGCAAAACAATAACAACAAGTACCCTATTTAACAAGCTCGATGCGCTCAGTACAAGACTCACAAAAATACAAGCCAAGCACCCCTGTAAATATGGCATGATGTAGTACAAAACACATTTAGAGATCATTCTCATAAGATGCACACATCAAATGCAACAAAAATGACAAATCACCAAGTTATAACAGTTTCAGCAGATTAACATCATATATCACTCTTGCAATGATGATTCAGGAATCAAGATGATCTTAAACAAGCATGGCACAATGGAATGAAATGTAGATAAACTCACAACGAACAATTTGACATATTACACGCACGAAACGGAGCAGCATACATCAAGTTATGATGCGATGAACAGGGGACCAAAATGCAAAAATATTTCGGGACGGGCAAAAATCAGGGTCAAGCTTCGTCTTCCAGATCTGCACGGTTCTCGAGGTTCGTCGGGGTTCGCCGGAGAAGGACGGATCCGGCGGCCGGAGTCGAGGGAGAGGTCGGGGAAGAGGCGGAGGAGGCGGATCCGGGGCCGGGGAGGCCCGGGCGGCAAGCTCGGCCGGCGAGGAGGTCGGGGCGGCGGCCGGTGAGCGTGGGCGGCGGAGCTCGGCTCCGGCCGGCGAGGGGTGGCAGCAGCCGAAGGAGGAGGCGCGGGGCGGTGCGGCTCGGGGCCGGGGAGGAGGCGGCGAGCGGCGGAGTAG
>NC_057810.1:254817882-254835396 GCF_018294505.1 Triticum aestivum
GCAGGGGAGGCGGCTCCGGGGCGACACTTGGCGCGCCGTGGTTGGCTGGGAGCGGCGGCGGAGGTGACGTGGCACGCTCTGATTCGTCGAGGCAACGTGGCTGCGGGGCGGCGGACGCGTCCGGTGGCGGGCGGACATGTCCGGCGGCGGAGAGGGAGTGGGGCTAGGGTTTGGACTGCGAAAAATCCGGAGGGGAACACATGTTTATAGGTAGAGGGAGCTAGGAGAGTCCAAATGAGGAGCGGATTTTGGCCACGCGATCGTGATCGAACGGCGGAGAGCATGGAGGTGAGTTAGCTGGGTTAGTGGGCTGATTTGGAGGGTTGCTGGGCTGCAAGAGAAAAGGGGGTTTCGGGCTGCGCAGTTAACCGTTGGAGTATCAAACGACCTCCAAGTGGCACGAAACTTGACAGGCGGTCTACCGGTGCTATACCAAGACCACTCGGCAAACCTCGGTCCATTCCGAGAAAGTTTAACACCCGCTCACAATAGGAGACAAAAGGGGGACGCCAGAGGACATAGGAGTGCTGGATCGCAAAACGGACAACCGGGAAAATGCTCGGATGCATGAGACGAACACGTATGCAAAATGAGATGCACATGATGACATGGAAATATGCAACACGCAAGCAAATGACATGGCAACGACGGCAAATAACTGGAAGACACCTGGCGCATCGAATCCGGGGCGTTACAATTGGGCACCGACTGTGTCAGCGGATCAGGCTAATCTACCGTAGGATCAGTCGTTGACACCAGCACCTGCTCCGACACCGGCACCAGCTCTACAAGGAGCACCATCTCCGGCAGCACCAGTGGCTCCAGCACCTGCACCAACACTTGCACTTGCATCTGCTCCGGCCCGTGCAGCAGCAACCGAATGAGCAGTTGCACCGGCAACAGACTGGGCTGCAGTTCACACTTCATATACCAAAGTCCTTACAAAAACCGATATGTCCACCTTCTTAGTAAGCATTGGCCGCCCAAGTGCTTCTTTTTTTCTTTCCATGTTGTTTCACATGATTCACTGTGTTGATCTAACTATTTGGGTATGTCTAGTTTGCAAATAGAGAATTCCTAGAGCAACGAGGGAGTCGTTCAACAATCTGGGCGACCGCGGCCAAGTTTCTCTTACCATGTGTAGCCTTGGTGTGAATGAACCTGCTCAATATACCATAAGTACAAAGGATGGTCGCATGATGATTGATGCTAAAGGATGGTTGTCGGTGTCAAAACCGGCGGATCTCGGGTAGGGGGTCCCGATCTGTGCGTCAAGGCTGATGGTAACAGGAAGCGAGGCACACAGATGTTTACCCAGGTTCGGGCCCTCTCGATGGAGGTAAAACCCTACTTCCTTCTTGATTAATATTGATGATATGGGTGGTACAAGAGTAGATCTACCACGAGATCGTAGAGGCTAAACCCTAAGAGCTAGCCTATGATGGTATGATTGTAATTGTGATCGGCCTTCTAAGGACCAACCTCTCCGGTTTATATAGACACCGGAGAGGGCTAGGGTTTACATGGAGTCGGTTACAAGAAAGGAAACACAATATCCGGATCGCCAAGCTTGCCTTCCACGCAAAGGAGAGTCCCATCCGGACACGGGCCGAAGTCTTGAGTCTTGTATCTCCACGCTTCAATAGTCCGGAAGCTGTACACCGTCCGAATGTCTGGATACCCCCTAATCTAGGACTCCTCAGTAGCCCCTGAACCAGGCTTCAATGATGATGAGTCCGGCGTGCAGTATTGTCTTCAGCATTGCAAGGCGGGTTCCTTCTCCGAATACTCCATAGTACCTGTTACGACGAATAGTGTCCAGCCTCCATTCAATGCTGTGCTCCTCGGCTTCGGCGCCTCAGTAATGACCATCTCCACGTGTCGAGCGAATGCGAGGAGTCGAGCCATTTTTGCATTTTCCACCCTCGATCCTCCGAGCTAACCGTCTATTTGAAGGGACGGGGATTCTCAGATCCAAACCTCACTCTCCCTCCCAGAGCTAGCTTCCAACAGAGCGCCCCGCGAAAAACCATTCTAGCATGGCCGACCGTCGCAGCTCTTCTGCTCGCCCTTCTCATTCCAAGTCGGGGGATTAGGGAGAGTGTTCAGTTCCTCATAGCCCTTTAATAGAGTTAAAAACCCAAGGGTTTCTCCCACCGGCGTTCATGGTCCCCGTCCGAGCTGGAATAGCCACTTATGACGAAGGGGAACAAGCTGAGGGATCTCCTAACCCATCTGCAGAGGAGCGTATATGCCTCATCCCACATCTATTGAGGGGCGTCGGGTTTCCTATCCACCCATTTCTTCGCGGACTCCTGGAGTTCTACGGCCTCCAGTTACACAATCTTACCCCTGCCTTTATTCTGCACATAGCGGGGTATGTCGCCCTTTGCGAGCTGTTTTTAGGCTGCAAACCACACTTCGGATTATGGAGGAAGCTGTTCTGCCTCGTCCCCCGCACCCAGGGAGAGTACCTATGTCAAGTGGGAGGGGCCGAAGTATGGCACATTGCTGAGACCGGATACCTGCCCGGCACTCCTGAGAAGGCACCAGAAAACCGGACCTCGGAGTGGTTCTATACAGACGATGTTCCCCTCCCGGATCTAGTCCGGACGGGTCTCCCCAAATTCAGCAACGCCCCGCCGAGGGCATGCCTAAGCTGGCGCCCCCGGGCCCTCAATAAGAGGACACAAGGGAAATATACTTCCTGATGAACAAGATAAAGCTACTGGCTAAATCCGGACTGACGATAGTCGAGGTCATGGCAATATGCATAGGGCGGGGAGTGCAACCGCTCCAATATCGGGGGAAGCCCATGTGGCATTTCAAGGGGGAAGACGACACCACCCGTTGCGGCCGTAAGGGGCCGGACTCCGATGCCGCTTTGGCAAGGATATTGTCTGATTTGTACAAAGGGGAAGAGGAGGAATTCCTTCACATAAAAACGCGGGACAGATTCTCCATGTACAACCCCCCAGAGTGGGTAAGTTGGCATTCTTTTCCCGGCTTCACTTACTCTAGCATTCTTCGGCTAAGATTACTTGCATCAATGCTTCTGAGCAGGAACTGAGGAGGGCCGTAGAAGGAATCTTCAGCCCCTCTTCGCAACCAGAGGACCCTGGAAGGGCCCTAGATCCCGGACTCAAAGAAGATCCGGATATCACTGTGGAGCTTGTCAATGGGGTATTTCATCAAAAGAGCTGGGATGGCGCCTTAGTGGCCATTACAGCCGACTATCCTGGACTGCTCTCTGCGTCGCGTGTAAGCCGAACCTAAGACCCTATCCTCCGAAGAGGATTCCCCTCAGGATTATGATTTATCCTTGAGGCGTCGTGCTGTTCGTAGAGACAACGGTCGGAGCGCGGGGCCGAGCCCCTAGGGACCCGTCAACCACGGGGGTCCGGATCAGGCAGGCTCAAGAGGAAGGCGATGAGGGTTGACACACCGCTGCAGAGGTAAAGTAAAAACCTGTCCTGCGGTTTATAGTATTTGAAATATGACAACACCCTTTGTGTCTGTTAGGAAGAGGAGCAGCCAGACTATATCCGGGAATCCCACCAATCACGCCTCCGCCAGCTAGGTTCCAGAACCGGCTTCAAGGGCGGAGGCGGACACGGGGCCAGAACCGCACAGTTCTCCGACAGAGGACGCGGATATGTGTTCAGCCACGAACTCCGAGGTGGATAGCACCATGAATCACCGGCGCCGGAGGGCCGTGCTTCAGAACAACATCTTTTCTGAAGAGGCTTTTAATGCCTTCAATTCGGCAGATGCATACGTCCGAGCTGCTTGAGGCGGGCTTGCCCAAGCGACGAACCAATACACCAAAGATATACGGGTAAGAAAGTTTTAACAAGTATGTATAGCAGTAGCCCCTGAGACTTGAAATAGTTCGGACAAATGTTTGAAGGATCAATATATGCACAGGTCCTTGTGGACAAGAATGAACAATTGGCTCAGGAGCTGGAGGCATGCAAGGCCTAGCTGATGGACGTGGTAGCCAAGTTAGAGGGATCCCGGAAGGCCCCCTCTGGTAATATTTGTCTCCATTGTACGCAGATGTACCAGTTAGTAAATGGATGGTGTGGTTAGTCTAACAGAAAATTCTGCAGATAATCCCGGGGTGAATCCGGAGGGCGTAATGGATGACGAATCACATCTCCAACGACAGCTAAAGGCTGGCGAGCGCATCCTTACGCAGGTGACGCAAGAGAAGAACAAGCTACAAGATGCCAATATTCGTCTGGACGTGGAATTAAAGGACGTCCGCGCTCAACTGGCGGACTCTGTGAAGGAGAACAAAAGGCTTCAACGCGGCATTTATGGTAAGATCTCAAACGAACTGTGTGATAGTTCGGCGAGGAAGTTTTTTTGAATATTTTTTGCTTGCAGGAATGTTAACGGGTCATCCTGAAGAGGAGATGCCCTCATCTGCAGGTGATATGCTGCAAGAGCTTTCGAAGTTGCACGAGAGTGCTCGGCAAGTGATGCACGGCGTTGCTTTGGCCTTGTGGCCATCAGCCTCCTGCCGAATGGCATGGAGGAGCTTGTGGACCTGCTTCAAGGAGCCCGGCAACGCTTCCGTCTGTGGAAGATATCAGCATGCCGGCAAGGAGCAAGAGAAGCCTGGGCAATGGTGAAGACGCGCTACACCAAGCTGGACCCGAACCATATGGCCGAAGTAGGACCGGCTGGGCCCGATGGGCAAGAAATTCCCGTAAGTCTGGTATATGACCAGGTAGCATTAGCCGCTAAGTATTCTCAACATGATTGTAAGCTAGATAGCCTATTAGATGGGCATAAGTAGCCCCTAGCCGGATTAAAATCATTTGTCATGGCGGACCTTTTCACTTCAGCACCCGAATCCTATAGTCCGGGATGTGTCCGAATACCCGCTCAGTTATACAAAACCGATGTATGCGTGGAGACCAGGCGTATGGGTCATAAGTTCTTGAACAGACAAGTACCCAACTAGTTATGTTATATTACATGGATAGTAAGAAACATCTTCCAGGGAGAATAGTTCCGTTAGGGGTTCCTTTCCCTGGGTACGCATGCGCCAATGCACATGTCCCGACTGCGAACGATGGCGCAGGATACAAAACTTCTGGGGTTTTTTGTTGTAACCAACGAATACATCCTTTGTTCACCGATTGAATATTCTCTTAAGGAAACTAGCTTTCGGCTTCACCTAGTCTGAGGTACAGATCCGGCTTAACCGGCAGTAACAATTGCAGAGGTGCTCCCCTTATGCCCTAGCCGAATTAATGGGAATGTAGGGCATAAACACAAGAGCCAGGCAACCCAGCTTGGCCACATCTTAAGTCATATCGATGCATATAATGGTGAAGAAAAGGCGCATATGGATAAGGAACGCATATGCGATGGGCAAAAAGCCATTTAAAGTAATTATGTCTAGCTTCCGAATAGGAAGCCCCTAGGTATAGTTTTCACACATAGTACGGCCGGAGTAATCCGGGAGTCCGCACTGTATTAAATAATTTGTGTGAAGAGAAAAAGGGTCGAGAAAGGAGAGCAAAGGGGTGGAGCATAATTAAAAATGAGGGGTAAGGAGACAAACACTGAGTTCGGCGTTAGGCGTAGAATCTCCGGAGTCTGGCCGCGTTCCATGGGTTCGGCTCGAGTCTGTTATCGGATGCATTACGTAAACGGTACGCTCCTCCGGTGAGAACTTTGTCAATGACGAAGGGACCTTCCCACTTGGGTTTGAGTTTGTCCTTCTTCTTCTCCGGAAGACGTAGAACGAGCTCGCCAATATTGTAAGTATTGGCCCACACTTCTCTGCTTTGATATCGTCGAGCCTGCTGCTGATACAATGCGGAACGAGTTTTGTGACATCGCGCTCCTCCTCCAAGGCATCCAAGTTATCCTGCCGATCTAACTCGGCTTCCTTTTCTTCGTACATGCGTATGTGTGGCGAATCATGTATTACATCGCAGGGTAGTACTGCTTCTGCACCGTACACCATAAAAATGTTGTATATTCGATGGTGCGATTCGGTGTGGTCCGTAGGCCCCAGAGTACGGAGTCGAGCTCCTCTACCCAGTGCGTATCCGATTCTGTTAAAGATCGCACTAGTCTGGGTTGATGACGCTCATAATGAGACCGTTTGCCCGTTCGACCTGGCCGTTTGTTTGTGGGTGGTAGACGGAAGCGTAGTTGAGCTTAATGCCCATTTTGCCGCACCAAGTTTTCACTTCATCGGCTGTGAAATTTGAGCCATTATCAGTGATGATGATGTGGGGGACACCGTATTGGTGTACGACCCCGGATATGAAGTCTATAACAGGTCTAGATTCGGCCGTTTTAACTGGTTTGGCTTCTATCCATTTGGTGAACTTGTCCACCATGACCAATAAATATTTTTTCTTATGACTTCCCCCTTTAAGGGGTCCGACCATATCCAGCCCCCAAAACGCGAAGGGCCAAGTTATGGGGATTGTTTGGAGAGCGGTAGGGGGCATCTGACTCTGATTGGCAAAGAGCTGGCAACCGACGCAATGTTGGACAAGGTCTTGTGCGTCTGCTCGGGCCGTTGGCTAATAGAAGCCTGTACGGAAGGCCTTGCTGACTAGCGCTCGAGCCGAGTCATGGTGTCCGCCCAGTCCGTCATGGATTTCAGCCAAGAGTTGCCGCCCTTCCTCTTCGGAGATGCACCTTTGGAGCACTCCGGTCGCGTTTTTCTTATAGAGTTCCCCTTCGTGGACCTTGTAAGCTTTAGAGCGCCGGACTATGCAGCGTGCTTCGTTTTGGTCTTCGGGGAGCTCCTGCCTATTTAGGTAGGCCAAGAAAGGCTCGGTCCACGGGGCAATTACGGCCACGATTTCATGGGCTGAAGATGTTATTTCGGAGGCGGAGCCTCCGATTTTGTCTGATGGTTCGGAATCTGGGGGTTTGTTCAGATCCGTGCTGGTATTGCCGGACTCCCCTTCCCATACTACGGATGGCTTGAACAACCTTTCCAGGAATATGTTAGGTGGGACAGGGTCGCGTTTGGCGCTGATGCGGGCAAGGACGTCTGCCGCTTGATTGTTTTCTCGATCCACATGGTGGAATTCGAGCCCCTCAAACCAAGCTGGCATTTTGAGGACGGCATTACGGTAGGCCGCCATTTTTGGATCCTTGGCATCGAGGTCTCTGTTTATTTGTGATATTGCAAGGTTCGAATCCCCGCGCACTTTCAGGCGTTGGATGCCCATAGAGACCGCCATCCGAAGACCATGCAACAAAGCCTTATATTCGGCTGCGTTGTTGGAGTCTGTGTAAAGTATTTGGAGGATGTACTAGACCGTGTCTTCGGTGGGAGACGTCAGTACTACACCTGCTCCCAACCCGGCCAGCATTTTAGAGCCGTCAAAATACATGATCTAGTTGGAGTATGTGGCGTACTCTTTAGGGAGTTCGGCTTCCGTCCATTCAGCGACAAAGTCGTCCAGTACTTGCGACTTGATGGCCCGCCATGGTTTGTACATTATGTCAAACGGAAGGAGCTCGATGGCCCATTTAGCAATCCGGCTCATAGTGTCGCGGTTGTTTATTATGTCATTGAGTGGTACTTCGGAGGCTATTGTGATCGAACACTCTTGGAAGTAGTGTCGCAGCTTCCTTGATGCCATGAAGACCGCGTATGCTATTTTTTGATAGTGTGGGTATTGGGATTTGCATGGGGTGAGGACTGTGGATACGTAATAAACCGGCTTTTGGAGCGGGAATTTGTATCCGTCAACCTCTCGTTCGACTACGAGTACTGCGCTTACAACTTTATGTGTTGCCACTATGTACAATAGCATAGGCTCGCCGATGTTCGGCGCTGTTAGGACTGGATTACTGGCCAGTAAGGTCTTTATTTCATCGAGTTCGGCCGCGGCTACATCCGTCCATATGAAGTGTTCGGTGTGCTGAAGGAGGCGGTAAAAAGGCAATGCCTTTTCTCCTAGCCTGGAGATAAAGCGGCTCAAAGCGGCCATGCATCCGGCTAGCTTCTGGATGTGCTTGAGGTCTGTTGGTATAGCCAACTGAGATAGAGCTCGGATTTTTGCCGGATTCGCTTCGATTCCTCTATTGGAAACAATGAAGCCCAGTAGTTTCCCCGATGGGATGCTGAAGACGCATTTTTTCGGATTCAACTTAATGTCGTATGTCAGGAGGTTATCGAATGTGAGCCTCAAGTCATCTATCAGAGTTTCGACGTGTCTAGTTTTTATGACCACGTCTTCCACATATGCTTCCACTATTTTGCCGATTTGTTTTTCCAGGCATGTTTGAATCATGCGTTGATAGGTTGCGCCGGCATTCTTGAGCCCGAAGGGCATAGTGTTGAAGCAAAAAGGGTCATATGGCGTTATAAAAGCTGTTGCAGCTTGGTCAGACTCTGCCATCTTTATTTCATGGTATCCAGAGTATGCGTCGAGAAAACACAGTGAGTCGTGTCCAGCTGTGGCATCGATGATTTGATCAATGCGGGGGAGGGGAAATGGATCCTTAGGGCAAGCCTTGTTGAGGTGTTTGAAGTCGACGCATAGGCGCCAGGATTTGTCCTTCTTTGGTACCATCACCAAATTTGCCAGCCAATCCGGATGTTCAATATCTCTGATGAATCCGGCCTCGAGTAGCTTGGCTAACTCTTCCCCCATTGCCTATCATTTGGGCTCTGAGAATCGCCTTAGGGTCTGCTTGACTGGTTTATATCCTTTTAGGATATTGAGGCTGTGTTCGGCCAATCTGCGTGGGATGCCTGGCATGTTCGATGGGTGCCAGGCAAAAATGTCCCAATTCTCACGTAAGAAATCTTGTAGTGCGGCATCCATCACGGGGCTCAGTTGTGTCCTGATGGAAGTTGTCTTCGTGGGGTTTGTTGGATGGACCTGGAATTTCACTATCTCGTCTGCAGGCTTAAATGAAGTGGACTTGGGTCGCTTGTCTAGTATCACGTCATCCTTGTCCACGGTGGCCCGCAATGTTGTTAACTCTTCGGCTGCTAGGGCTTCAGATAATTCTTCCAAGGCTAGTGCTGCAGTTTTATTTTTGGCGCGAAGCGCAATGTCCAGATCACTGGCTAGAGTGATGATTCCATTGGATCCGGGCATTTTAAGCTTCATGTACCCATAATGGGGTACAACTTGAAAGCTTGTAAACGTGTCCCGCCCTAGAAGGGCGTGGTATCCACTGCTAAAAGGAGCCACCTGGAATGTGATTTCTTTGGACCTATAATTCTCCGGGGTGCCGAATACCACATCGAGTGTGATTTTTCCCGCACACCGTGCTTCCCGAGTAGGGATAATTCCCCTGAAGGTCGTGCCGCTTTGTTCAATGCGGCTTTTATCAATCTCCATCTTGCTGAGTGTTTCTTCATAAATCATATTTAATCCGCTTCCGCCGTCCATGAGTACTTTAGTGAGACGAAAACCATCTACGATCGGGCTAAGGACAAGAGTGGCCGGTGCCCGGACAGTCCGGAATCGAGGTTCATCACTGGCATTAAAAGTTGTAGCAGTGTCGTTCCAGGGGTTTATTTTTGCCACATGGTAAATTTCAGCGGAGCTTCGACGAGCTCGCTTGCGCCTATTGTTCGAGGCAAAAGTCTCGAAGACTGTTAGTACCGTATTGTGTTCGCTGGCAGGATGTTGTTCCGCTTTATGGCCCACAAGAAGATCCACGCCACTTTTTGCCACCTGCCGGAGTATCCAACATGCCCTAAGGCTATGCGTAGGTGTTGTGTCCGGAGTACTATGGAGCTTACATGGCCCGTCGAGCCATTCTTCCAATACGGATCCCCGCCCTGGGGTGGGCTTTGGTTTCTTGGGGATTGGGTCGGACGACTTACGAGAGTTCGTCCGTTTAGTTCGGACAAAGGTCTTGGTAAGAGCAGTACTATCCCAAAATTCTGTTTGGGTCGTCCTAGCGCTCTCCATCGCACAGTACTTCCGTACTATGATTGCCAAGTCCACGAAGCGTACTATGTCGCGGTGGCTTATAGCATTGAGGAGTCCTTCGTCCGTGCAGTTTTTGCAGAAAAGTGAGACCATGTTCTCCTCGCGGCAATCCCTAACCTTGTTAAGCGCAAGGAGGAATCTGGCCTAGTAGCGATGTACGGTTTCCTGGGGCTCTTGCCTGATGCGGGAGAGACAGTTTAAGTCCAGGTGGGTGCTGTTAGCAGAATCCGGATTTTGATTCGATCTAACGCCCAAGGGCGCGGGCGGTTCCGAGCTTAATAGCTCAGAATTCGGAGTGCTGTCCAATTTTTTCGGCCCAATGCCCGATTCTAAATCCGGGACCTGTGTCAAGTTTTCCTTTGAGCAGGTCTTCGGCTCAAGGAGTTCGGTGATATAAACATAATTTGTCCTCAAAGCTGAGGGGAAATCCGCTTGTGGTTCCTCCAGTATCGCTATCTCATGGGTGGCCGGCGGGGACCTGATGTCCCTTCGCTCGGATTTAAGCCCAATCTGGTCATAGTCTGTAGCGACTCCCAGAGCGGCGATGCGATCCAAGAGTTCGTTAAGGGAGGAGAGCTCCAATGGATCCATCTGTTCGGCAAGTTCCGAACTGACGCGAAGGTTATGATTGATGACCCGAGAAGCCACCGTGGGCGCCACCGCCGATGGGGCGGCCATGATAAAGCCGCCGGGCCGGAGCATCTAGCCTACAGCCAGAGCCCCCTCTGAGGTAATGTTGTCCTTGACGATGAGACGATCCATCGAGCCTTGCGGCGACGTCACAGAGGAACTCTCAATGAAAGCACCAATGTCGGTTTCAAAACCGGCGGATCTCGGGTAGGGGGTCCCGATCTGTGTGTCAAGGCTGATGGTAACAGGAAGCAAGGGACACAAATGTTTACCCAGGTTCGGGCCCTCTCGATGGAGGTAAAACCCTACTTCCTGCTTGATTAATATTGATGATATGGGTAGTACAAGAGTAGATCTACCACGAGATCGTAGAGGCTAAACCCTAAGAGCTAGCCTATGATGGTATGATTGTAATTGTGATCGGCCTTCTAAGGATGTAACGCCCTTGATGCGACTATATTTCCCACGTGTCGAAGCACGACTTAGAGGCATAACCGCGTTGAAAGCAATGTCGCAAGTGAGCTGAAGTGGGAGTTTGATGAGGCCCTTGGTCGTTACTATATTTCATTTCCAGACGATCAGTAGTGGAGCCCAGTTGGGACGATCGGGGATCTGTGTAGCATTTGGGGTAGTCTTCTTTTATTTTGGTTCCGTAGTCGGACCTTGAGTGTAATCTGGATGATGGATGTTTATTTATGTATTGTGTGAAGTGGTGACTGTAAGCCAACTATGTATCTCTTTCCCTTATGTATTACATGGGTTGTGTGAAGATTACCTCACTTGCGACATTGCTTTCAATGCGGTTATGCCTCTAAGTCGTGCTTCGACACGTGGGAGATATAGTCGCATCGAGGGCGTTACAAGTTGGTAATCCGAGCCATCCCCGACTTAGGAGCCCCCTGCTTGATTGATTGCTGGCGTTGTTGAGTCTAGAAAAAAAATGTTTTGAGTCTTAGGATTATATATATCGGAGAGTAGGATTCTTTTTACTCCTCAGCCCCTTCGTCTCTCTGGTGAGGTCTCCTGACGTAGAAGTTTTGACTTTCCGCTCCTCAAATTTCACTAAAAAAAATTTTAGGATCACGCGGGTATCTTGGAATCGTTCCGATGGTTTTGTGACGAGAACATTGCTCTTGGTGCCTCCTGACATTTAGGGGTTGTGGCAGTGTCCCGGGGAGTTGAGCTCCGAGGTGTTGTCGTCACAATTTTATCGTTGCAGTTCTGGAATACCTGAGTTTTGCCGACATCGAAAATCTTATGCAGTTGTTGGTGAGATAACCTTGACGTCACCCAGTACAGGGGAGTTCGGGAGTATTCCCATAACTCGTATAACAGATGCTTTTCGAAGGTTGAGGTACACGATTTCCTAAGGTTTCTTGGTTATGTGTTGACGGATGGATACAGCTGGATGTAGGGATTGTTAGTTTGGGTGAGATATATTGCTTCCCCTGTATCCCCAACACCTGATTGCATAACCGGAAAGTTTCGGGAGTTTATAGGTGGGATTCAAGTAGCTCTAGCACTTCTTCCCGTAGATATTTGGTTTGTGATTGGGTAATCCTTACCACTTATTTGTTCCATTCATACCTTGTTTTTTATTTTCATTCATCAATCTCTTATCAAGTGGCTTCTCACCTTAACGGACGTGATGTTAACTTTGGAATTCATTCGTTCATCCCTGTTTGAATGTTTATTGTGAAGACTATATGTTGCAATTTCTATCCGTTGATTCAACTTGTCTATCTGTCAATCAAGATGGTAACGGATGTCACCCTCTTCAGGATGGCTCCACCAACACGTCAGAATCCGGAACGCAGTGATGGGAGTCAGGCGAACCCTCCACCTCCACCTCCGTCTCCGGAGGCATGGCAAACTTTGAAGGCAACCACTAACGCCAACGCTCAGTTGTTGATTCAGCTGATGCAAGAGCGTAACCAAGGCCAAGGCAACCAAGGGAATCTAGGTCAAGGGTAGTTCAACCATCAGCCTCAGTTTCCTACCCTCAACCAGTTCCTTGCAAATCAGCCAAAGTCTTTCAGCTACTGTGTCGAGGCCACAGACGCCGACGATTGGCTCGTGGATATCAACAAGCATTTCAAATGCAGCAATGTCAGGCCTGAGGACTACGTCAAGTTCGCTTCTTTTCAGCTTAAGGATCAAGCAGCTGATTGGTTCCAGCAATACAAGGATTCCAGAGGAGGTCGAGTGATTACTTGGACTGATTTCTGTCGGGACTTTAAAGCTCACCACATTCCTACCAGTGTTGTTGAGAGCAAGCGTGAGGAGTTCCGCAATCTCAAGCAAGGCAACATGTTAGTGTACGAATACAACAAGCAGTTTCAGAAACTTGCTCGCTTCGCTAAACAAGACGTTCCTGATGAAAAGAGTATGATCTATCAATTCAGAGGTGGCCTTAGAGAGGATCTGCAGCTAGCTCTCGTTCTTGTTGAGCCTACTCAGTTTGATCAATTCTACAATATGGCACTCAAGTAAGAAGGTGCTCAGCTCAAGTGTGAGGCTTCAAAGAAGAGAATCAGGGATGCAGTTCAGTCTTCTTCTTCCTCTCAAGGAGCAGCTAAGCAGCAAAAGTTCTACCTTCCTCCTCATCCGTTTCGTCAGCCTTACCAACAGAAGAACTCAGGTGGTCATGGATCTTCCCACCCACCCAACCCAAGCTACTAGAACAAGTCTCAGCCTCAAGCTCCAAGGTCAAATGCTCCTCATCACCGTCCGCTCTCAGAAGTGACTTGCAACAAGTGCCAGCAGAAAGGTCACTATGTGAACAAATGCTTCAACCAAAGACGCCTTCCTCCTCCTCCTCCTATGAGGTCTTCAAGCAATGCAGTGGTCAAGCATAATCCCAAGTCTGCAAAGGTGAACATGATGAATGCAGCGCAAGAAGAGGATTCTTCTGACGTGATAATGGGTAATCTCTCAGTTAATGATATTCCTGCAAAAGTCTTATTTGATACTGGTGCATCGCATAGTTTCATCTCAAGACCTTTTTCATCTAAGCATGAGATGGTTTTTCAAGATTTGCCTAGACCGTTATAAGTTGTCTCTCCGGGTAAATTCATGAACGCAAGCTCCATGGTTCGGGATGTCTCTATCAAGATGGGCGACTATAGATTTCTATCTTCTCCAATTGTCCTTGGTGACTTGGACATCGATCTTATTCTTGGGATGGACTGGCTTTCTCAGCACAAAGCTCAACTTGATTGTGCTGCAAGGGAAATTCAATTGACACACTCTTCTGAGGATGTTATCATCTATGCCGCTCATGATGAAACCATTCGGTTGTTTTCTCTCAATGGGAAGGGCGAGCAACATGTAATCTCTCAAATTCCAGTCGTTTGTGAGTACCAAGATGTCTTTCCAGAAGAGCTTCTGGGTATGCCTCCGCATCAGCCAGTCGAATTCGTTATCGATCTTGAGCCTGGCACTGAACCCGTTTGCAAGCGTCCTTACAAGCTTGGACCTGAAGAACTGAAGGAATTGAAGAAGCAGCTTGATGAACAAGAGCGTCTGGGTTTGATCAGACCGAGTTCATCTCCATGGGGATGTGGAGTTCTTTTTGTCCAGAAGAAGGATGGCACGGACCGACTTTGCGTCGATTACCGTCCATTGAACAAGAAGACAATCAAGAACAAGTATCCACTTCCCAACATCAATGAGCTATTCGAGCAACTCAAAGGTGCTAAAGTATTCTCCAAGCTTGACCTCCGTATGGGTTATCATCAGATTCGCATTCATGAACAAGATATTCCCAAGACAGCATTCAGAACAAGCTATGGTTCTTATGAATATAATGTCATGTCTTTCGGCCTTGTCAATGCTCCTCCAACTTTCTCTCACATGATGAACTTTATCTTCAACCCCTACACCAATGATTTTGTCTTGGTGTATCTCGATGATATTTTGGTCTTCTCCAAGAACAAGCAGGATCATGCCAAACATTTGCGATTGGTGCTCGACAAGCTCAGAGAGCATCAATTCTATGAGAAGTTTTCCAAATGTGAGTTCTGGCTTGATGAAGTTCTTTATCTTGGTCACATCATCTCCGCCAAGGGCATCGCTGTTAATCCCGAGAAGGTGTCTTCAATTGTGAATTGGGAACCTCCTCAGAATGTCAAGCAGCTTCGCAGTTTTCTTGGACTTGCAAGCTATTGCCGAAGATTCGTTGAGAACTTCTCTAAGATTGCAAAGCCTCTTTCCAACCTCCTCCAGAAGCATGTCAAGTATGTCTGGACGCCTGAGTGTGATGTCGCTTTCAACACCCTCAAAGAGAAGCTCGTCACAGCTCCTGTCTTGACTCCTCCTGATGAATCCAAGCCATTCGAAGTATTCTGTGATGTTTCTCTTCAAGGTCTCGGTGCTGTGTTAATGCAAGAGAAGAAAGTTGTGGCCTATACCTCTTGTCAGTTGAAGCCCAACGAAAAGAACTACCCCACTCACGATCTTGAGTTGGCGGCAGTTGTCCATGCATTGATAACATGGAGACATCTCTTGTTGGTAAGGAAAGTGGACATTTTCACCGATCACAAGAGTCTCAAGTATATCTTCACTCAACCAAACCTCAACCTCAGGAAAACTCGATGGGTCGAAATGATTCAAGAGTACAATCCGAGTATTGAATATACTCCTGGCAAGGCGAATGTGATTGCAGATGCCTTGAGCAGAAAGGCTTACTGCAATAACTTAATTCTCAAGCCATTCCAACCAGATCTTTGTGAAGCTTTCCGCAAGCTAAATCTTCAAGTTGTTCCTCAAGGCTTTCTTGCCAACCTCATAGTCTCTCCTACTTTGGAAGATCAAATTCGTGAGGCAAAACTCCTGGATACCATGGTGAAGAAGGTGAAACGTGGTATTGACAAGGGCATTTCCAAATACAAGTGTTATCGCTTGGATGACAAAGATACTCTTTTCTTCGAGGATCGAATTGTGGTTCCCAAAGGCGATCTGAGAAAAGTCATCATGAACGAGGCACAAAATTCCCTCCTATCCATTCATCCTGGAAGTACGAAGATGTACCGTGACCTCAAGCAGTCGTATTGGTGGACTCGAATGAAGCGAGAAATTGCTCAATTCGTGAATGAATGTGATGTCTGCAGAAGGGTGAAAGCAGAACACCAAAGACCAGCTGGTCTCCTCCAACCTCTTGCTATTCCAGAATGGATGTTTGATCACATCGAGATGGACTTCGTGACTGGTTTTCCTAAGTCCAAGCATGGAAATGATGCTATCTTCGTTGTCATTGACAAGCTTACTAAAGTGGCTCATTTTCTTCCTATCAAAGAATCTATCACAGCAGCTCAGCTGGCAGAGCTATACACCTCCAGAATTGTCTCCTTGCACGGTATTCCACAATTGATCTCTTTAGACCGCGGAAGCATCTTCACTTCTAAGTTCTGGGACTCCTTTCAGAAGGCCATGGGCACCAACATTCGTTTCAGCACAACTTTCCATCCTCAAACAAGTCGCCAAGTCGAGCGAGTCAATCAAATCCTTGAAGACATGCTCAGGGCTTGTGTCATTTCCTTTGGCATGAAGTGGGAAGATTGTCTTCCATATGCCGAGTTCTCCTACAAAAACAGCTTCCAAGCGAGTTCGGGCAAGGCCCCATTCGAAATTCTCTATGGCAGAAAGTGCCGTACTCCTCTCAATTGGTCCGAGACAGGTGAACGCCAACTTCTTGGCAACGACTTGATCACAGAAGCTGAAGAGATGTGCAAATTCATTTGTGAGAATCTCAAAGCCGCGCAATCGCGCCAGAAGAGCTATTATGATGACAAGCACCGTGATGTGGCTTTTGAAATCGGAGACCATGTCTACCTCCACGTCTCTCCAATGAAAGGCACTCATCGCTTCGGTATCAAAGGGAAGCTTGCCCCTAGATACGTGGGTCCTTTCAAGATCATTGGCAAAAGAGGCGATCTCGCCTATCAACTTGAGCTTCCGTCCAATTTTGCAAACGTGCATGATGTGTTTCACGTGTCACAGCTTCGCAAGTGCTTCAAGACTCCTGAGTGCACTATCAACTTCGAAGAAATTGACCTCCAAGAAGATCTCTCTTATCATGAGCACCCCGTTGCTATTCTTGAAGAAACCGAGCGCAAGACTCGCAACAAGTCAATCAAATTCCTGAAAGTGAAGTGGTCACACCATTCCGACCGAGAAGCCACCTGGGAGCGCGAGGATCACCTCCGTTCCGAATATCCGGAGTTCTTTCAGTCCTAGATCTCGGGACGAGATCCTGTTGTAGTGGTGGAGTGTTGTAACGCCCCGGATGTAACTTTCCATATTTGTAACTCCAACTCTTGCCATTTTCGGCTATGTGCTATGGTATTCCCTCCGTGGTTGGGTTTTGTTTTTCGTTTGGCATTTTGTTCATGTCATGCAACTCATATCATGTCATCATGTGCATCTCATTTGCATACGTGTTCGTCTCATGCATCCGAGCATTTTCCCCGTTGTCCGTTTTGCATTCCGACGCTCCCACATGCACCGGCGCACCCCTCTTGTCTCTTTGTCTTGAGAGGGTGTTAAACATTCTCGGAATGGACCGAGCCTTGCCAAGTGGCCTTGGTACACCACCGGTAGACCACCTGTCAAGTTTCGAGTCATTTGGAGCTTGTTTGATACTCCAACGGTTAACCGGGTAACCGCATAGGCCTCTTTTGGGTTGCAGCCCAACACCCCTCCAAAACAGCCCAATAACCCATCTAAGTCACTTCCATGCTCTCCGTCATCAGATCACGATCGGGTGAGCGAAAACTACACCCCATTTGGAGCCTCCTAGCTCCCTCTACCTATAAATATGTGAGTCTCCCCGAAATTCCGGATCATTTCCACCCTAACCCTAGCCCCGCTCCTCTCCCCGCCGCCGGACACGTCCGGACGGCGCCGGACACATCCGCCGCCGCGCCCACAG
>NC_057810.1:254835969-254838222 GCF_018294505.1 Triticum aestivum
CCTCCGCCGGATCCGGCCACCTCGCCCCTCGCCGTCGCCGTCGCCATCCTCAACTCCGGCGTCGCCTCGGCTTCCATGCAGCCGGAGCCAGATCCAGATCGGGACCTCGGTTGACTTTTTCTTCTCCCCGAAATTCCACTAAGTCATTTCCTGTCATAATTTTGTTGCATGTTCATCGTGTTATAACTTTGCACCTGTGGCTCCGTTGTGGGCGTGTAGCATACCGAATTGTTCGTCTCAACGAGTACATCATTTCATCTCATTGCATCATTTTCATTTGAGCTCATCTTGATGCCCGAAATGCTGTTGGAAGAGGGCTATATAATGTTAGTTTCTGTTTCTTAACAGAACATGCACTTTTGTCATTTTTGCCATGATTGATGTGTGCATCTTATGAACTTGAGCCCTACATATGTTTTTATCTATGCCATGCCAGCTTTTCAGGGGTGTATGCCATGTATTTTTGTGATCTCTGTGGTGACTAGCACAAGCATGCAAACTAGGGTTCATAATGTTTCTGATTTCAGGGACTTAGTATTTTCACTGTCATGTCCTGCTGTTATTTTTATGACATGTGTTCATGTTGTCACAGAGAGATCTATGCCCATTTTGAGCATGATCAGTAAGGGTGTTTTGAACATATAGATGTGCTCTATCCATCCATGCCTTTGTTGGCATTTATGGAGTAGTCTAGCATGTCATTTTCGTGCTCTACTTTTGCTACAAAATGTTTCCTGGCAGATTGTTTACATAATATTCAATTTTCACAAGGTTGTTGTAGTTGGTCCGTGTATGCTATGATGTTGTTCTTGCCATGTATAGCTTCTATGCCATGTCTTCTTGATGGATGTATGCTTAGTTTATCATGAAATGCTCTGTAGTGAGTTCATCGAGCTCACGAACATGCCTACTTGTTATCTGTTTTGCCATGTCCAGTTTTTCTGCTAAGTCTGAGATCTGTAATGAAACTTGCTATGTTTACATGGGTGCCATCATTTCTTATGGTCCTTTTTGGCTTATGGTCAGTAAGGGACTTTTGATCTATGCTTTGAGTAGATTCCTGCCATGTCTTGTTTTGCTATTATAAGTTCCTGTAGCTTGTTGTTTACTTGCTCTAAACATGCCTTCCTGATGTTAATTTCTGGCATATTAGTATTTTCACTAAGTCTGTGTACCTGATATCTTTTGCACTTTCACCATGCTTGTTTGAGCCTGTTATGATGTGATTTAGCTATAGCTCAGTGTTCCTCTTTTGTTAAGCATCTCCTGTAGATCACTGCGGTATGCTTTTGTTTGTATGTTGGGGTGCTGTAGCATAGTTTCTTGTTCCATGCTAGGTAGCATCGTGCTGTTAAATGCAGTTTTGCGCCATTCTTGTTTTGCTTGTCATTTGCAAACCGTGCATCCGATTCCGGTGATCTTTATATCGATTTCAACCGGAATCATCTCATCTTTCCAGCGGCATACTTGGTTTGCCAAGTTGATGCCTTGTTCATCATTTTCCCTTCCGGAGCCCGCATTTGCATTGCATATCACGTCTCGCATATCATGTCATGTATTGCATCATGTTGCTTGTGCATTGCTCCATGTTTGATTGTGGTTCCATTGCTTGTGTTATTGCTTTGGGTAGAGCAGGGAGACGAGTATGTGTACGAGGAACCTGTTGAGAACGCCTACGAGGATCAAGCCTTCGACAACTTTGAGAACCTTGCAGGCAAGATGACCATACCCTTGAAATCACTTCTATATTTGCTTGCTAGATGCTCGCTATTTTGCTATGCCTATGCTATGTTACCTACCACTTGCTATATCATGCCACCCATGTTGCCATGTCAAACCTCTAACCATCCTTTCCTAGCAAACCGTTGTTTGGCTATGTCACCGCTTTTGCTCAGCCCCTCTTATAGCGTTGCTAGTTGCAGGTGAAGATGAAGTTTGTTCCTTGTTGGAACATGGATATTCTGGGATATCACAATATCTATTGTTTTAATTAATGCACCTTATATATTTGGTAAATGGTGGAAGGCTCGGCCTTATGCCTGGTGTCTTGTTCCACTCTTGCCGCCCTAGTTTCCGTCATACCGGTGTTATGTTCCTTGATTTTGCGTTCCTTACGCGGTTGGGTGATTTATGGGACCCCCTTGACAGTTCGCTTTGAATACAACTCCTCCAGCAAGGCCCAACTTTGGTTTTACCATTTGCCACCTATACCCCTTTTTCCCTTGGGTTTTCGCGAGCCTGAGGGTCATCTTT
>NC_057810.1:254838407-254846518 GCF_018294505.1 Triticum aestivum
CTAGTGTTGGTCCAACCTGAGCGATGTCCGGCGCCCCTTGGGCAACCAGGGTCTATGCCAACCCGACGTCTGGCTCATCCAGTGTGCCCTGAGAACGAGATATGTGCAGCTCCTATCGGGATTTGTCGGCACTTCGGGCGGCTTTGCTGGTCTAGTTTTACCATTGTCGAAATGTCATGCGAACCGGGATTCCGAGACTGATCGGGTCTTCCCGGGAGAAGGTTTATCCTTCGTTGACCGTGAGAGCTTATGATGGGCTAAGTAGGGACACCCCTGCAGGGTATTATCTTTCGAAAGCCATGCCCCCAGTTATGAGGCAGATGGCAATTTGTTAATGTCCGGTTGTAGAAAACCCGAAGTTGACCTTAATTAAAATACATCAACCGCGTGTGTAACCGTGATGGTCTCTTCTCGGCGAAGTCCGGGAAGTGAACACGGTGTTGGAGTTATGTTTGACGTAGGTTGTTCTAGGATCACTTCTTGATCGCTACTAGCTTCACGACCATGCCTTGCTTCTCATCTCGCTCTCTTTTGCGAATGTAGCCACCCTATATGCTAGTCTCTTGCTGCAGCTCCACCTCACCACTCCACCCTTCCCTTAAGCTTAAATAGTCTTGATCTCGCGGGTGTGAGATTGCTGAGTCCCCGTGGCTCACAGATTCTACCAAAACAGATGCAGGTGCCGAGGATACCAGCGCAGATGGCGTAACTGAGCTGAAGTGGGAGTTTGATGAGGCCCTTGGTCGTTACTATGTTTCATTTCCGGACGATCAGTAGTGGAGCCCAGTTGGGACGATCGGGGATCTGTGTAGCATTTGGGGTAGTCTTTTTTTATTTTGGTTCCGTAGTCGGACCTTGAGTGTAATCTGGATGATGGATGTTTATTTATGTATTGTGTGAAGTGGCGACTGTAAGCCAACTATGTATCTCTTTCCCTTATGTATTACATGGGTTGTGTGAAGATTACCTCACTTGCGACAATGCTTTCAATGTGGTTATGCCTCTAAGTCGTGCTTCGACACGTGGGAGATATAGTCGCATCGAGGGCGTTACAAAGGACCAACCTCTCCGGTTTATATAGACGCCGGAGAGGGCTAGGGTTTACATGTAGTCGGTTACAAGAAAGGAAACACAATATCCGGATCGCCAATCTTGCCTTCCACGCAAAGGAGAGTCCCATCCGGACACGGGCTAAAGTCTTGAGCCTTGTATCTCCACGCTTCAATGGTTCGGACGTTGTACACAGTCCGGCTGTCCAGATACCCCCTAATCCATAGTTTCCTTCCTATCCGTCAAATATAAATCGGACGGCCTATATTGCAGGATGGTAGGCACATCATCATCACCAACTCGTCTATACTGTGTTAAAAACAACTCTGTTTTTTATAATTATATATGTTATATATATTCCCCTTGATTTTTCTTATGTATAAAGTTGTGATATAAAAGATTTGTATATTTCTTTATAGAGGGAGTGTCTCTCTGTCAAAAATATATTTATGTGTAACTAGTTACTCCTTTCTGTCTACTTCCTTTCGCTGATATGTGGGGCATCCGACAACGGGGTCCACGTGCCATATGCACAAATTAGAGTGCACAACTGCACAGTAGACACACCCGGGTCGTAGCGCCGCAGTAATGCCCAATGAGCCGTCAAATCATCACCCCCCTGTCACGCCCAATATGTGATACTATCCTAAAGAGACTCGAAGGTCCCACCAAGGATAGAACCGCATATTGATACGCTTTTGCAAGGTGGATATCATTACATCAACATTACATAATAGATGGGGATAAATACAAAAGGCATACAATAACACACGAATACAACACCATCTTACATAAGAGCACCATCCGACTACGGATGAAACACAAACAGGAACTCAAACGACATCCACCCTGCTAGCCCAGGCTGCCGACCTGGAACTTATCTCATGATCGAAGAAGAAGCAGAAGAAGAACTCCAAAACAAGCAAACATCACTCTCGCATCATGATCATCGCATAACCTGTACCTACAACTGTTGTTGTAATAATCTGTGAGCCACGAGGACTCAGCAATCCCATTACCATGGTTATCAAGACTAGCAAAGCTTAATGGGAAAAGAAGGGGTAAAGTGGTGAGGTTGCAGCAGCGACTAAGCATATATGGTGGCTAACATACGCAAATGAGAGCAAGAGGAGAAGCAAACAGAACGGTCGAGAAGCTAGAAGATCAAGAAGTGATCCAGAAACTACTTACGTTCAAACAAAACCCAAAAATCGTGTTCACTTCCCGGACTCCGCAAAGAAGAGACCATCACGGTTACACACGCGGTTGATGCGTTTTAATTAAGTCAAGTGTCAAGTTCTCTACAACCGGATGTTAACAAATTCCCATCTTCCACATAACCGCGGATACGGCTCTCGAAAGTTTATACCCTGCAGGGGTGTCCCAACTTAGCCCATTATAAGCTCTCACGGTCAACAAACGATATTCCTTCTCCCGGGAAGACACGATTAGTCTTGGAATCTCGGTTTACAAGACATTTCGACACTGGTAAAACAAGACCAGCAAAGCCGCTCGATGTGTCGACAATCCTGATAGGAGCTGCACATATCTCGTTCTCAGGGCAACACCGGATGAGACTAGCTACGAGTAAAACCAGCCCTCAAGTTTCCCCGAGATGTCCCCACAGACAGCTCGGTACGGACCAGCACTTAGAGAAGCACTGGTCCCGGGGGGGGGGCTAAAATAAAGATGACCCTCGAGAGCGCGACTCCTAAGGGAGAAGTATAGGTGGTGGTGAAGCAAATGGTAAAACCAAGGTTGGGCCTTGCTGGAGGAGTTTTATTCAAAGCGAACTGTTAAGGCGGTCCCATAAATCAGCCAACCGCGTAAGGAACGCAAAATCAAGGAACATAACACCGGTATGATAGAAACTAGGGCGGCAAGAGTGGAAGAAAACACCGGGCATAAAACCGAGTCTTCCACCCTTTACCAAGTATATAGATGCATTAATTAAATAAGAGATATTGTCATATCCCAACATAATCCTGTCCATCATGGAGCAATCTTCAACTACACCTGCAACTAACAATGCTATAAGAGGGGCTGAGCAAAAGCAGTAACATAGCCAAACAACGATTTGCTAGGAAGGGTGAAAAAGGTTAGAGGCTGACATGGCAATCTTGGAGGCTTGATAGACAAGATATAGGTAGCACTGCAAAGCGATAGAACGAAGCAACTAGCATAGCAATGATAGTAATGAGATCCAAGGTGACGGTCATCTTGCCTGAAATCCCGCAAGGAAGAAGAACGAGTCCATGAAGAAGATAAAGCCACGAAGACGAACCAAGCTTAGACGAACAAATCCTCACGATCGCAACGAAACAGGAACTAACGAGAAGGAGCACAACCGGAAAGAAGCAAAAAACAAGGTAAACACACAACACATAAACATGGCATGATGCACAACCAAGCATGATGCATGACAAAGCTACATGAAGCTTCTCATGTCAAGAGATGATGCATACAAGAGCAACACATCAAAGCAAGTTTAAATGAGGTCGGAAATAACAAATTACAAGTCCGGTAAGTCGTCATATGCAAATTTCGAAATTGATCAAGAACTGAATATACCTTATGTTCAAGTTGTTAAACATCAAGTTAAGATGCACCAAGATGATCTACACGAGATTCTAGTCAAGTTACATATAAAGTTCATTTAATTCAGAGCTACGGCCTAGAAGATATGAGCAAAACAAGTTAAACATGGCATTGATGCAAAATACATTCAAACATCAAGCAAACATTCTCAAAACATGGATGCAACATGATCATATGAAACTTCATGCAAAATCAAGCAAGTTTCATATAGAGCACACTCAAAACGGAGCAACGGTTCAACTCATACACATGAAACAAGTTTAAAGGACAAGTTGTCCACAACAGCAACTAGGCATCTGGCAAGCATCAAAACAATATGCTACAGCATCTCAACGTAAGAACAAAAGGCATGGGCATGAAGTACAGGTAAATCATTACAAAACATGAACACTGAGCTATGTCCAGAAAACACTATAACATGCTCAAAAGGACATGGCAAGGTTGCAAATAATGGCGCACCTAATTTGGCCATTAATGGTGCATCAGTGGTGCGCCATTACTAGCACGCCATTAGTAATTTTTACTAATGGCGCACCACTGGTGCGCCATTAGTATAGGCCAGGGTGCGCCATTAGTATGCCTCCCAGGGGCCATGTATACCCAGGTGCTTTGGCATACTAATGGCGCACTACAACGGGATGCGCCATTAGTAACCGCGGCATACTAATGGCGCACTGTCCTGTGATGCGCCATTAGTATGCTTTGTCATACTAATGGCGCACTGTCATGTGATGCGCCATTAGTATGAATATTAGGTTTATTTTTTATTTTTTATTTTCTGTTTTTTGCACAGGTTACAAAATGTATAATTTGACAAAATATAGAAAGCACACATCAACAACAGATTCATCGAATACAATAGAAGATTAGTCTTTGAATACAATTGATCATATTAGTCTCCGAATACAATTTATCATATTAGTCTCCGAATTGAAAAGACCGAACAAAGATAGAACATTATATTACAAGTCTCGAGACCGCGAGTAGCGAGTTTGCCTTCACATTACAAGTCGATATCGATCATCTAAACTACCATCACATAGAAGAGAGCTGCGGTCATCACGATGAGCATCATCACGATGAAACTCGTCTTCATCCGGTTCCTCCAACGCTCCCTCCCCTCTCCCGCTAGATAGCGGGCGTATCTAGATTCGGCCTCGGCCCTAGTGGTGTACCCTTTGTAACTGTTACCGCTGAATCGGTGAACCTGTCTCCGACACTCCTCCCAGTCATCGTAGACTCCGGGAACCTTACCCTTGTACACGACATACGTCGGCATCGCTATGCACTAGCCAAACGAAACGTTAGTACCAATTAATAGACAATACATAAGCAATATATAAGTATGCAACAGAATGATCGGAGGAGAAAAGCAAGACATTAATAGCATCGATTACATCTAAGTTGAACGACTCTCGAAACCAAAGAGACATACTACAAGTTCATTAAAGTTTAATTACAACATGAGCCAATCGATGTTTCAGAACTAGACACAGCATCACTGCTTTCGACTCGACTCAAGGGACCAGAGCGTGGATGAAGCCGCCGTCTATCATGGGAGTCATGAAATAACAGTCGTTGTCAGCCTGCATTTGTAGCATTGTGTCGATGTCACTGTTGGACGGTTGATTCTTGAGGTAGAACTGCCCCGAGGTACGAAGGACATCTTGATGGATGATTTCCGCAAACTCCGACTGGATGCGAAAGAATTCTTGTCGGAGGTCCGCGTCCTGGATTGCCGACACGCTCTTTGCCCAATCTTTGAGTTTACTCGGTAGCAGAAGTTGATGATGGTCCCGTACGATCGCCCGCATGTGATGGATGGCGTAGTAGGCACCCTTCTGACCGCCAGGCGGCTGCTTGACACAGCAGAACATCGTATTGTGGGAGAACACATGCTTGCCGTACTTACGAATATGCTTGGTGAAGGTGCCTCCAGATTTGGCGTAGCCGGGGAGAACATCATCAAGAACCTTCTTGACATTTGTGTAGTCTACGTTCGACTGACGGTCCGGGTCGAAATACGTGGCCATGGAATATTTGGGGCTTAGGAGGATGAGCGTGCAATGCGTGTCACTGCAGAAAACACGGAATGTTAAAATAAAAACGATCGAAATGTAAGAATTCATATGTTACGGGCCGGTTGAGGGGAGGACTTACTCGGGAAAGTAAGGCACGAGGAAGTTATCCTTATTTTGGTTTGCCAGAATGACGCCTTCGAGGTAAGAACTCGCGACTTGCCGGTCCCCAGCGCTGCCCAAGATCTTGGCACGCATGTAGAAGGGGTCGACTATCACGATGTCCGGGGTCTTGTCGCGAATGATCCGCATCTCCATACTCAGCGAAAATAGCCGAACGAAGGTGTAGTGCAGCGGATGAAGGTTCAACATAGCGTGGATGTCATCAAAACACAAGACGATCATACGCCCGATGGAGTTATCCACAAAGCCCTTGCCCTCTGGCACCATCAGTGGGGTCATCCTCGGCGGCACCATCAGTGGTCTCAGGATCGGTGGGGAAGGCGGCGGCCTCATACAAGTGAGGTTGTTCCTCCATCTCCTGGGACAGCTCCCAGAAAGCCTTGCCGCCCGAACTCCCGGCCTCATCGTTGTGGGCCATGCTTCTCTCTAAAAGAAACAAAGTTTGGTCAAAAAGTTGGTTATTGTCAAGGAACAAGATCATGGTCTCATCATTTAGGGTTTGTCGACACTGAGGCATCCTAAAATCTAAGCTTTTATCATTGAGGGTTTTTCGACGCCGAGGCACCCTAAAAGCCTAAGCTTTCATCATTTCGTTTTTTATCGACACCGAGGCACCCTAAAAGCCATGCATTAGTCACAAGTACGCCGGGGCACTTGATCCTACTTAATTAACTACTACGATACCCCGGCCCATGCATTAGTCACAAGTACCCCATATGCCCTATTTTTAGCAAAGTCATGCTAAAATTCACGGAAAATTTCAGCATGACCTTTGCTGAAAATAGGACATATGGAGAACCCGAATTTGCCGGAACGGAAGTTAATCGACATACCGGCAAACTCAAGGGCCTCTCGGGGTACCTGCAAAATCATTATCTTTCATGCACTCTGCTTCAACACAAATGTGCTCTGCTTCAACACATTGGCAACTGAGTTCTGACTGCTACAAATTCAGTTTTCAGATACCAGCAATCAGGAGCCCACATGGTACCATTTTGTTATCCTAGCAAGAACAGCATGAGCCAAACAAGTAAATGGAAAACATGTTTCCTCAACAAGCAAACAGGGAAAATGCAATTTATGGCACATAGATGTTGATCCACTGACATTCATAAATTTCAGAAGAGAAAACAGTAGGCATTGCCCATGCAGTATTTACTGCTAACCAGGGAGAAGAGGTTCTTATTTTCACTCCCAACAACAAGCAGGAAAACGTCTACATCGATGCACTCGGACGAAGAAAGTGCAGCATACATATAGTTCATAACAGAGTGCACTGTGTGCAGAAACAGGAAGCGTACTATCAATCATCCACATATTTTTTGACAAAGATCAATCATCTATATAGTAAGGGATAGCTAAATTCGCACTTTACTAAACAAACTATCCCTCAAGTTATGCTATGAAAACATATTTAGTTTTTGAGACACCAACAATTAAGAACCTACAGACAAGTATTAAGGGAGCAGCTACACTAGGATTAAAGAAATTGACTCCTAACTACTACCCAGTTCAGCGTTGAGACTCCACCAATTAAGGTCCTACATAGTAATAGACCATCTAAAATAGCATTCCACTACTACCCACTACAAGCAGTATGTGCTAAACTAGCATGTCACTACTACAGACTAGATTGGAAACTGTGTCCTAGCAGCTACATATTCAGTTTGCAACATAACCAATCAAGACCCTACAAGGTGCCACTTGTTCATCCTACCAAGAACAGCAGCATCCAGAAAAGCCCCATATTTCATGCACTCTGCTTCTACACAAAACAAAACTACAATTAACAGCCCCTGTTTTATTGCAAGTAAATTTGCTATCTTATACTCCCTCCTCTCTGGATTAGAGATCCTGCGTGTAAATCTAGGTTGTCTATTTTACCAACATAACAATACATATCACAAAAGTTATACCGTTAGTAGAAAGTACAATATATCTTCAGCAAGAACCAGTAAGGTCCATATAGGGCTCTGGCTCCAACTATATCATGTTTTATTTAAACACAATATGTTTCAATTCCTCCTCTATACAAATCTTGAGCAAGGACCAGCATATAGTATATGTCAACGATTCCGCAAGCAAGAACACGAGGCTTACTTGAGATCCAAAGAATAGCTACCGGACTAGAGATATCAGGAACTAAACTATCAACGAAATCAATCACAGCAACGAAATCAATCACAGCAATAGGAGGCGTAGGGGAGGGAGGGAGGGAGGGAGGGGAGGGGAACCTTTCTTGGGCTGCTGGCGATGGGGATC
>NC_057810.1:254847395-254851992 GCF_018294505.1 Triticum aestivum
GTAGGGGAGGGGTGCGGGGGGTCGTCGGCGGCGGTTGAGTAGGGGAATCGAGAGGGTGCGGGCGGTCGGCGGCGGCGGCCGGTGGACCGGATCTGGCGAGGTGGGATAGCGATCGAGATGGAGGGGGATCGAGATCGAGTGTCCATGAAATTAAAAAATATTCATGATAGTTCAAAAAGTGCCCATGAAATACAATCGAGAAATGAAGTCTACGATTTAAATACAATCGATCTTAGCTAGCTATCTGTTCACAATCTTCTTGCCCTTCTTTTTCACAAATGGAGTTCTTCTATGGAATGGACGTCCTTTAGGTAGGGTGGTCCTGCTTCTTCTTGTGGTGTATGCTGCTACTTCATCATCATCGTCATGTTCGATCCTCGGGTCGCCGTACTTGTCAAAGTCTTGCTCATTGGCTACTCCATCCATTCCGATGATCTTCCTTTTGCCTCTCCTCACGACAACACGACTGGGCTTTGGCGGGTCGGTAATGAAGAAGCATTGGTCCACTTGGGAAGCCAGTACCCATGGCTCATTTTTCGTGGTGACGTTTGTGCCCGCGGTCTTGGATTTGGCTTCGGGTATAACCATGGTGGTGAAATACCGGTCTTCTTTTATGACGTTCTTGGCCCATCGTCGCGAAGTCACCTTCGATGTCCCATGAACACGGTTTTTGAAGACCCAGGATCTCTATCTAGCTGGCGATACGTTGTGTCATCCATGCACCTTACGCATCCAGAAAATCCGTGGACTACCTGCCCCGCAAGATATCCGTAACCGAGATAGTCGTGCACCGTCGTGAGCAGTGCGGCTCTCATAGGGAAATATTCTTTCTCTGCGGCGTCCCACGTATTGGTTGGCATTTTCCACAGCGTGTCAAGCTCCTCTTTCAGCAGCCCCAGATACAGATTGATGTCGTTCCCTGGTTGTTTCAGCCCTTCAATTAGCATACTCATGTGAATGTACTTCCTCTTCATGCACAACCAGGGGGGAAGGTTGTACATCCACACAAACACAGGCCAGGTGCTATGTGTGCTTCTCTGGCTGCCAAATGGATTGACTCCATCGGTGCTCGCGCCCAGCACGATGTTCCTTGGATCATTCCCAAATTCTGGGTATTCGAAGTTCAACGCTTGCCACTGGCTCGCATCCTTAGGGTGACTCAGCATCTTGTCTTTTTTATCTATCTCCGGATCATTTGCGTCATCTTCTCGCTTCTTCTCCTCCCTATCCACGTGCCAACGCAGGAGCTTTGCTACCTTAGGGTCCGCGAAATACCGCTGCAGACGAGGAGTAATCGGGAAGTACCACACCACTTTTCGAGGAGCTTTCTTCCTCTTCTTGTATCGAGTGACACCGCATACCGGACATATGGTAGACTCCGCGTGCTCGTCCCGATAAATGATGCAATTGTTCATGCACACATGGTATTTCACGTGTGGTAAATCCAAAGGACACACGATTTTCTTCGCCTCCTCCAAACTGGTCGGGCACTTGTTCCCCTTGGGAAGACGTTCGTGCCAGAATGACATGTTCTCGTCGAAGCATGCGTCGGTCATTTTGTGTTTTACCTTCATCTCCAGAGCCATGAGCGTTACTTTCAGGCGGGTATCCTCGGGCCTGCATCCTTCATACAATGGAGTAACCGCGTCTAACTCAAGTTGATCCATCTTGGCTTTCTCTCGGGCGGCAGCTCTTGCGTTATCCGTCTGCTTGAGAAGCAGCTCTTGAATATGAGGGTACTGCACCCAGCCCATCGATGATCCAGCGTCGTCTGCTCCGCCGGCATCATCATCATGTCCTGCATCTTCTACATAATGACTGTTACAGCATCACCGTCGTGATCATCTCCTGGGGATTCTTCGTCTTCTCGCCCGCCCGAGCCGCGGTGGTTGTCTTGCTGCCCTTCCTCATTTCTTGCCCGGCCCCCATGGACGACTTCGTAGTCATCTTCATCACCTTGCCACCGATAGCCATCCATGAAACCACGCAAGAGCAGGTGGTCCCGCACCTGCCCGGAATTCGGGTCCGCAATAAGGCTATTCAGCTTGCATCTTCGACACGGACATCTTATCTCCGTCTCGTTCTTTTGAAGCATCTCGGCCTTCGCGGACCTCAAAAACCTATTCACGATGCCTTCGGTCATCGTGCGGACCATGGTCGCCTGCGGGGTAGAGCAAAACGATATTTTAGAACCAAGAAAAAATTTGGCATGACTTTCCCTAAAAATAGGACCAAAAAGAATGCTTAATGCCAAAATTCTCGCCGAAACGGAAATGAATCAACATTCCGGCAAAATATTGGCAACTATCGCATTTCAAATACCGGTACACCTCCAAACACAAACACATATGCAACACCACAAACATATGCAACACCACGAACATATATAGATCTAGCTAGGCCATAAAAAGTGCATGTGCACATTGTTGTAGGGAGAACAACATAAATATAGCTTCCCCCTTACTTACCTAGCAAAACAAGGTAACTTAACCACTTAATTTGAATGAATCTATGGTGGAAATGAGGTGAAAAAGAGGAGGCACCCGAGACAAGGAGGAGGCGGTGGAGAGAATGAAGTGGGGAGAAAGGGAGTGTGGGAGGAGAGGCTGTCCAAAATATCTTGTTGCTGCCCACTTACTAATGGCGCACCAACAACAAATGCGCCATTAGTAATCCAGGTTACTAATGGCGCACTCCGCCACGGTGCGCCATTAGTAGTTTTGCAAAAAAAAACATACTAATGGCGCACTCCGCCATGGTGCGCCATTACTAGTTTAAACTAGTAATGGCGCACCGCGCGTGAGTGCGCCATTAGTAGTTTTGCAAAAAAAAGGAATAAAAAAATAATAAAAAAAATAACATTAGTGGCGCACTTTCTGGCTAGTGCGCCATTACTAGTTACAACTAGTAATGGCGCACTACCTGTGGATGTGCCATTAGTATGTTTGGACAGGCGCACTAGTTCAAAAAAAAATTTGGTACTAATGGCGCACCGTGGGCCAGGTGCGCCATTAGTAGTTTCAACACTAATGGCGCATCGGAAGGTGGTGCGCCATTAGTATGTACTAATGGCGCACCACTTGTCTGGTGCGCCATTAGTGTCAATACCATCTATAGCCCTTTTTCTAGTAGTGACACAGTCCGGCTGTCCGGATACCCCCTAATCCATAGTTTCCTTCCTATCCGTCAAATATAAATCGGACGGCCTATATTGCAGGATGGTAGGCACATCATCATCACCAACTCGTCTATACTGTGTTAAAAACAACTCTGTTTTTTATAATTATATATGTTATATATATTCCCCTTGATTTTTCTTATGTATAAAGTTGTGATATAAAAGATTTGTATATTTCTTTATAGAGGGAGTGTCTCTCTGTCAAAAATATATTTATGTGTAACTAGTTACTCCTTTCTGTCTACTTCCTTTCGCTGATATGTGGGGCATCCGACAACGGGGTCCACGTGCCATATGCACAAATTAGAGTGCACAACTGCACAGTAGACACACCCGGGTCGTAGCGCCGCAGTAATGCCCAATGAGCCGTCAAATCATCACCCCCTGTCACGCCCAATATGTGATACTATCCTAAAGAGACTCGAAGGTCCCACCAAGGATAGAACCGCATATTGATACGCTTTTGCAAGGTGGATATCATTACATCAACATTACATAATAGATGGGGATAAATACAAAAGGCATACAATGCCACACGAATACAACACCATCTTACATAAGAGCACCATCCGACTACGGATGAAACACAAACAGGAACTCAAACGACATCCACCCTGCTAGCCCAGGCTGCCGACCTGGAACTTATCTCCTGATTGAAGAAGAAGCAGAAGAAGAACTCCAAAACAAGCAAACATCACTCTCGCGTCATGATCATCGCATAACCTGTACCTACAACTGTTGTTGTAGTAATCTGTTAGCCACGAGGACTCAGCAATCCCATTACCATGGTTATCAAGACTAGCAAAGCTTAATGGGAAAAGAAGGGGTAAAGTGGTGAGGTTGCAGCAGCGACTAAGCATATATGGTGGCTAACATACGCAAATGAGAGCGAGAGGAGAAGCAAACGGAACGGTCGAGAAGCTAGAAGATCAAGAAGTGATCCAGAAACTACTTACGTTCAAACAAAACCCAAAAACCGTGTTCACTTCCCGGACTCCGCCGAGAAGAGACCATCACGGTTACACACGCGGTTGATGCGTTTTAATTAAGTCAAGTGTCAAGTTCTCTACAACCGGACGTTAACAAATTCCCATCTTCCACATAACCGCGGGCACGGCTCTCGAAAGTTTATACCCTGCAGGGGTGTCCCAACTTAGCCCATTATAAGCTCTCACGGTCAACAAATGATATTCCTTCTCCCGGGAAGACACGATCAGTCTTGGAATCCCGGTTTACAAGACATTTCGACAATGGTAAAACAAGACCAGCAAAGCCGCCCGATGTGTCGACAATCCTGATAGGAGCTGCACATATCTCGTTCTCAGGGCAACACCGGATGAGACTAGCTACGAGTAAAACCATCCCTCAAGTTTCCCCGAGGTGACCCCACAGACAGCTCTTACAGACCAGCACTTAGAG
>NC_057810.1:254852226-254854800 GCF_018294505.1 Triticum aestivum
GAGAGCGCGACTCCTAAGGGAAAAGTATAGGTGGTGGTGAAGCAAATGGTAAAACCAAGGTTGGGCCTTGCTGGAGGAGTTTTATTCAAAGCGAATTGTTAAGGCGGTCCCATAAATCACCCAACCGCGTAAGGAACGCAAAATCAAGGAACATAACACCGGTATGATAGAAACTAGGGCGGCAAGAGTGGAAGAAAACACCGGGCATAAGACCGAGTCTTCCACCCTTTACCAAGAATATAGATGCATTAATTAAATAAGAGATATTGTCATATCCCAACATAATCCTGTCCATCATGGAGCAATCTTCAACTACACCTACAACTAACAATGCTATAAGAGGGGCTGAGCAAAAGCAGTAACATAGCCAAACAACGGTTTGCTAGGAAGGGTGAAAAAGGTTAGAGGCTGACATGGCAATCTTGGAGGCTTGATAGACAAGATATAGGTAGCACTGCAAAACGATAGAATGAAGCAACTAGCATAGCAATGATAGTAATGAGATCCAAGGTGACGGTCATCTTGCCTGAAATCCCGCAAGGAAGAAGAACGAGTCCATGAAGAAGATAAATCCACGAAGACGAACCAAGCTTAGACGAACGAATCCTCACGATCGCAACGAAACATGAACTAACGAGAAGGAGCACAACCGGAAAGAAGCAAAAAACAAGGTAAACACACAATACATAAACATGGCATGATGCACAACCAAGCATGATGCATGACAAAGCTACATGAAGCTTCTCATGGCAAGAGATGATGCATACAAGAGCAACACATCAAAGCAAGTTTAAATGAGGTCGGAAATAACAAATTACAAGTCCGGTAAGTCGTCATATGAAAATTGCGAAATTGGTCCAGAACTGAATAAACCTTATGTTCAAGTTGTTAAACAACAAGTTAAGATGCACCAAGATGATCTACATGAGATTCTAGTCAAGTTACATATAAAGTTCATTTAATTCAGAGCTACGGCCTAGAAGATATGAGCAAAACAAGTTAAACATGGCATTGATGCAAAATACATTCAAACATCAAGCAAACATTCTCAAAACATGGATGCAACATGATAATATGAAACTTCATGCAAAATCAAGCAAGTTTCATATAGAGCACACTCAAAACGGAGCAACGGTTCAACTCATACACATGAAACAAGTTTAAAGGACAAGTTGTCCACAACAGCAACTAGGCATCTGGCAAGCATCAAAACAATATGCTACAGCATCTCAACGTAAGAACAAAAGGCATGGGCATGAAGTACAGGTAAATCATTACAAAACATGAACACTGAGCTATATCCAGAAAACACTATAACATTCTCAAAAGGACATGGCAAGGTTGCAAATAATAACAGTTTTAGACTTAGTAGAAATAACATCAGGTTGCAATGTTTAGAGCTATCAAACAACATGGTACATGAACTTAACATGGAAAACAAAGGCATGGCATGCTACTACTAAAGAGAAAGAACAAAACTCCCTTACTGAACTAATTCCAAAGATCAACACAAAATATGGTAGCATCCATGCAAACATGGCAAGTGATATGACAGATTCGGACATGGCAGGAACAACGATAAGTAGGCATAATGGTGAGCTTGTACCACTCAGCACAGAGCAATACATGGCATGAAAAGCTAAACAACAATAAGAAGACATGTTTATGAAGCTAAACATGGCAATAGCATGGTCATAGGGTGGATGGATCACTAGAAAAGCTCATGGCAAAACTGAACTTAAGGTTAACAGGCTGACAACAACATTATTTAGCAATTTGAGTGCAAGATTACAACAAGCTACCGCAGTCTATAAATGCAACCAAGGGCATGGATGGATAGAGCATGACATGTGTAACAAAATATCCTTATTGAACATCTCCAGATTATGCATATAATGACTTGTCGCAGTAGGTTTACATAGCATCATGACATAGCAGATTCAACATAGCAAAACAGAAACAGCAAGTACCCTACTTCACGAGCTCGATGCACACACTACAAGACTTACAAAAATACATGGATTACACCACTGTAAATACGGCATGATGTAGCTCAAAACTCATGTAGACATCAAGCTCATAAGATGCACACACAAAATGCAATGAAAAAGACAAAACAGCAAGTCCTGTTAACAGACAGCAGTTAACATCATATAGCGCTCTTGCAACAATGATTTGGACATCAAGATGGATTCAAACAAGCATGGCAGAATGGAAAGAAATGAACAGCATATCATGTTGAACAGATTGATATATAATATGCACAAAGCGGAGCTACATGCAAGAAGTTATGGCATGATGAACAGAGCACCAGAATGTTGGAAAACTCGGTGATGGTGGAATTTTACCCTCCGAAACTGGACGGAGTTGTTCTGGGACGGAGAGAAGAGGGACGGGGGCACGACGTTTGGATGGACTCTTGGTGGATCTCATCCCGATCCGGGGGCGACGGATCTGGCAGCTCCGGCGAGGGCTGCGGCCGGAGTTGGAGGGGCGCAGGGGAGGATCGGGGCAGCGAGGCCCTCCTCCGGCCGGATCCGGCATGGGGCGAGGTGGCGGCGGACGGCGGAGGGG
>NC_057810.1:254855341-254862327 GCF_018294505.1 Triticum aestivum
AGACGAAGGTGGTGCGGTGCTCCGGCAAAGTACAGTGGCGGCGGCGCGGGCCGGTGCGCAGGACGCGGCGGCGGAGGCGCGCGGGCTGCCCCGGACCCCGATGGGCTCAGGCGGGCCTGCTACGGGCCCGGGCAGGCTGGCGGTGGAGGGTGGCGCTGTGGAGGCGGGGAGCTGACGTGGAGGCGGGAGATTGGCCGGCGGCGATGGGCGGACACGCCCGGTGGTGGCCCGGACATGTCCGGCGGCGGGAGGAGGAAGAAGCTAGGGTTTAGGTGGATTCATCCGCGAATTTCGGGGGATAGGGCCTATTTATAGATAGGAGGAGCTAGGAGAGTCCAAATGAGGAGTGGTTTTCGCCCACACGATCATGATCGAATGACCGAGAGCATGGAAGGGGTTTGGATGGCCTCACGGGCAGTGGTGACGAGGGGCTGGGCTGCAAAGAGAGAGAGGTTTCAAGCTACGTGGTTAACCGTTGGTGCATCAAACGACCTCCAAATGGAACGGAATTTGACGGGCGGTCTACTGGTGATGTACCAAGGCCACTCGGCAAATCTGAGCCCATTTCGAGAATGTTTTTCTCCCGCTCACGAAACAAGGTCGGAGAGGTGCGACGGGTGCATGCGAGTGTGGCTGGACTCAGAATGGACAATGGAGAGAACCGGGGAAACCCGAACGGATGCAAGTTTTGAAAAACATGCAGATGAAATGCAGATGATGACATGGCAAAATGCAACACGCAGACAAATGAAATGGAAAAAACGACGAATAGCTAGAAGACACCTGGCGCATCGAATCCGGGGCGTTACAACTCTCCTCCACTAACAAGAGATCTTAGGAACGAGACGGAAGAGAAAGAGGAAGAGGTGAAGTAAGAATGCAAGAGAGAAGATGAACAAAGTCGAGAGCGCTAGGTTAGAAAAGATGAACAGCGAATATGACGAGAATCAAATGCTCATGAAAACAAGATAGGCTCTGAAACCACTCCGGTTAGAACAAGATAGAGAATGAATAAGAATGAAATAATTTAGGCAGCACTCCGGCTGAAAATGGAAGGAAAAGAGACCTGAACTTCACAAGATGGAATGCCATTTGACAAGATGAACAACGCAATGCCTCCGGAAGAATTGAAAGAATGGAATGAAAAGAACAGATGGAAGAACAAGAACTTTCACGATGAATGAACTCGATAGCGTCCTTAGAGGAAGGGCTGAATGGAGTTGTTGAGAAAATCAACAACAAAAGAATAAGCTTGATGTGGGCTTATAAAAAACACTCAAAACTTGAGTTGAAATTATGCCACAACCAAATGTCTGAATAGCTGAGAAGAATGAAGAAAATGCAAAACTCCACTTCAGAAGAATATGGAGAATTAATTACACTTCGAGACGCGAGAAGAAAAGATACTTGAACTCCACCAACAATAATCTTGATGAACTCTTGAAGAATGAATTATATCATGAAGAACCACCACGAAGAACTCTGGTGACAAAAAGGATGATGAGATAGAAATGAAGGATGAAAGAATAAGATTAAGCCTTGCGGTGATTTAGATGGGGGTTTCGACGACATGGCCGAGGAAATTTGAACTCCGGAAAAGAAAAGATGAAAACACTCCGAACTAGAATTTATTCCTCACGAACAAACTCTGAAGGAAGGGATTACTTGACGATGATGAAATAAGAATAAGAATTACGTTATGCTTATACTCATCGAATTTAATTGATGGCAACCGAATTTTGCATTCAACTTATTCTTGTTGAAAAGGATTAAGGGGAATATAGCACAAAACTTGATAAAGTCTTCATGAACCACCGGTAGGATTGGAAAGAATGAATGAATTAATATATAATCAAAGAAAAAGAATCTTGAACGAACCACCGTAAGAATTCAAAAATGACTGAGGAAAGAGAATGAATCATCGGAAAGAATCTGAAGAACAAATATGCTTGAGGGGACTTAGATATAGAAGAACGAAGAAATAACAAGCTGACTAAAGAATACTTGACAGGTGCGTCGGGGTAAATATAGAACGATAGCTGGAATGATGGCCTCCGGCGAAACGAAATGGAAAAACAACTCGTAACATACTCCGGCTGTATTAGAAAAGAATATCTGACAAATGGAATAATTCGAGAGGATAACATGAAGCTAGAACCAAGAAACTTCGAGAGAACGGACAAGATTTAGAGGAAAAACTCTTCCTCGGTCTTCAAATGACGACGGGAAACACCACCAAAATTACTGAGATACTCCAGGAGAATAAAAGCGAAGAGGTTGAGCCAACAATGAAAGAATTTGAAAACGATCTTGGAGAAGGCATGCGACTGATGGGATCCATTCTTACATCACACTTGAAAAGAATTTGAGAATAACTCTGGGAGAATTAGAAGAGTGAGGTAAGATCCTGGGAAAAGACCTGTGGGTTAGGGCCCACTGAAGAGAAAAACACCGTTGGAAAGGGATGTTGAACAGATAGATGATGCACCGGAACAATTGAAATATTTGAATGAGGTGACAACCTCGACTTAATTGGAACACACACGAATCTCCTGAGATGTCTTCCGAACTCCGAAATGATTGAATGGCGAGAGGCAAACGAGCAAGGAGAACACTTGATCCAAGGAAAAGAAACTGATCAACCCGAGAAACTTGAATTGAGTGCACCGGACAAAGAAAGGGATGAAGAATGACGAACGAGACGAGAATTCACCGGTTGAAATAATTGACGAAAAACTGAAGATGCTCCACACTAATGAAATTGATGGTCGAAAGAGACTCAAACTCCGGGATGAAAAAGGGTGGGAGGGCAGGAAAAACACAGGCATCTTGGAAGGGGAAACCGACGAATATCTTGAAGAGAAAACACCGGTTGAAAGAAAGCAAAGGCTTCACACAAGTAGGATGGATACTCAATTATGGACTCCGGCTCCGAGATGAAAAGGGATGGGCGGGTGGGAATTGAACTTGGCAAAGATGAAGATGCTCGAGTCAACTTAATGGGAAATGCACCGGATGAAAAGAGCTGAGGAACAACGATCGAAAAACCAACTGCGTGATTCTAAAGAAAATTTTGAAGGGGAAGAGGAGTAATTCAAAACACCTACATCACGATTCCTCACCAAAGCAGCGAAGAGGCTGGGGAGTAAAAAGATTTCCTACTCTCTGATATAACTAGACTCCGAAAACAGTTTTCTTCTAGACTCGACAACGGCCAAACTAAACGATCAATCAAGGGGCTCCTATGGTCGGTCGAGGCTCTGATACCAACTTGTCACGCCCAATATGCGATCCTATCCTAAAGAGACTCGAAGGTCCCACCAAGGATAGAACCGCATATTGATACACTTTTGCAAGGTGGATATCATTACATCAACATTACATAATAGATGGGATACATACAAAAGGCATACAATGCCACACGAATACAACACCATCTTACATAAAAAGCACCATCCGACTACGGATGAAACACTAACAGAAACTCAAACGACATCCACCCTGCTAGCCCAGGCTGCCGACCTGGAACCTATCCCCTGATCGAAGAAGAAGCATAAGAAGAAGAACTCCAAAACAACCAAACATCACTCCCGCGTCATGATCATCGCATAACCTGTACCTGCAGCTGTTGCTGTAGTAATATGTGAGCCACGAGGACTCAGCAATCCCATTACCATGGGTATCAAGACTAGCAAAGCTTAATGGGAAAGGAAGGGGTAAAGTGGTGAGGTTGCAGCAGCGACTAAGCATATATGGTGGCTAACATACACAAATGAGAGCGAGAAGAGAAGCAAACAAAACAGTCGATAAGCTAGAAGATCAAGAAGTGATCCTGAAACTACTTATGTTCAAACATAACCCAAAAACCGTGTTCACTTCCCGGACTCCGCTGAGAAGAGACCATCACGGTTGCACACGCGACTGATGCGTTTTAATTAAGTCAAGTGTCAAGTTCTCTACAACCTGACGTTAACAAATTCCCATCTGCCACATAACCGCGGACACGGCTCTCATAAGTTTATACCTTGCAGGGGTGTCCCAACTTAGCCCATTATAAGCTCTCATGGTCAACGAAGGATATTCCTTCTCCCGAGAAGACCCGATCAGTCTCGGAATCCTGGTTTACAAGACATTTCGAAAATGGTAAAACAAGACCAGCAAAGCCGCCTGATATGCCAACAATCCCGATAGGAGCTGCACATATCTTGTTCTCAGGGCAACACCGGATGAGACTAGCTACGAGTAAAACCAGCCCTCAAGTTTCCCCGAGGTGGCCTCGCAGGCAGCTCGGTTCAGACCAACACTTAGAGAAGCACTGGCCCGGGGGGGGGGGGGGCTAAAATAAAGATGAACCTCGGGAGCGCTACTCCTAAGGGAAAAGTATAGGTGGTGGTGAGGCAAATGGTAAAACCAAGGTTGGGCCTTGCTGGAGGAGTTTTATTCAGAGCGAACTGTCAAGGGGGTCCCATAAATCACCCAACCGTGTAAGGAACGCAAAATCAAGGAACATAACACCGGTATGACGGAAACTAGGGAAGCAAGAGTGGAATGAAACACCAGGCATAAGGCCGAGTCTTCCACCCTGTACCAAGTATATAGATGCATTAATTAAATAAGAGATATTGTGATATCTCAACATAATCCTGTCCATCATGGAGCAATCTTCAACTACACCTGCAACTAAGAACGCTATAAGAGGGGCTGAGCAAAAGAGGTAACATAGCCAAACAACGGTTTGCTAGGAAGGGTGAAAAAGGTTAGAGGCTGCATCGCAATATGGAAGGCTTGATAGACAAGAGATAGGTAGCGCTGCAAAGCGATAGAACGAAGCAACTAGCATAGCAATGATAGTAATGAGATCCAAGGTGACGGTCATCTTGCCTGAAATCCCACAAGGAAGAAGAATGAGTCCATGAAGAAGATGAAGCCATGAAGACGAACCAAGCGTAGACGAACGAATCCTCACGATCGCAATGAAACGGGAACTAACGAGAAGGAGCACAACCGGAAGGAAGCAAACAACAAGGTAAACAGACAACACATAAACATGACATGATGCACAACCAAGCATGATGCATTACAAAGCTACATGAAGCTACTCATGGGAAGAGATGATGCATACAAGAGCAACACATCAAAGCAAGTTTAAATGAGGTCAGAATTAACAAATTACAAGTCCGGTAAGTCCTCATATGCAAATTTCAAAATTGGTCCATAACTGAATAAACCTTATGTTCAAGTTGTTAAACAACAAGTTAAGATGCACCAAGATGATCTACATGAGATTCTAGTCAAGTTACATATAAAGTTCATTTAATTCGGAGCTACGGCCTAGAAGATATGAGCAAAACAAGTTAAACATGGCATTGATACAAAATACATTCAAACATCAAGAAAACATTCTCAAAACAAGGATGCAACATGATAATATGAAACTTCATGCAAAATGAAGCAAGTTTCATATAGAGCACACTCAAAACAGAGCAACGGTTCAACACATACACATGAAACAAGTTTAAAGGACAAGCTGTCCAAAACAGCAACTAGACATCTAGCAAGCATCGAAACAATATGCTACAACATCTCAACGTAAGAAAAAAAGGCATGGCCATGAAGTACAGGTAAATCATTACAAAACATGAACACTGAGCTATCTCCAGAAAACATTATAACATGCTCAAAAGGACATGGCAAGGTTGCAAATAATAACAGTTTCAGACTTGGTAGAAATAACATTAGGTTGCAATGTTTAGAGCTATCAAACAACATGCTACATGAACTTAACATGGCAAACAAAGGCATAGATTGCTACTACTAAAGACAAAGAACAAAACTCCCTTACTGAATTCCAAAGATCAACACAAAAGATGGTACCATCCATGCAAACATGGCAAGTGATATGACAGATTCGGACATGGCAGGAACAACGATACGTAGGCATGTTGGTGAGCTTGTACCACTCAGCACAGAGCAACACATGGCATGAAAAGGTAACCAATAGTAATAATACATGTTTATAAAGCTAAACATGGCAATATAATGGTCATAGGTTGCATGGATCACTAGAAAAGCTCATGGAAAAACTGAACTTAAGGTTAACATGCTGACGAGAACATTATTTAGCAATTTGAGAGCAATATTACAACAAGCTACAGCAGGCTATAAACGCAACCAAGGGCATGCGTGGATATAGCATGACATTTATAACAAAACATCCTTAGTGAACATCTCCAGATTATGCACAGAATGGCTTGTAGAAGTAGGTTTCCATAGCATCATGATATAGCGGATTCAGCCTAGCAAAACAGAAACAGCAAGTACCCTACTTCACGAGCTCGATGCACTCACTACAAGACTCACAAAAATACATGGATTGCGCCACTGTAGGGATGGCATGATGTAGCTCAAAACTCATGTATACATAAAGCTCATAAGATGCACACCCAAAATGCAATCAAAAAGACAAAACAACAAGTTCTGTTAACAGACAGCAGTTAACATCATATAGCACTCTTGCAACGATGATTAGAGAATCAAGACGGATTCAAACAAGCATGTTACAATGGAATGGAATGAATAGCATATCATGATGAACATTTTGATATATTATATGCACCAAACGGAGCTACATGCAATAAGTTATGGCGTGATGAACAGAGCACCAGAATGTTGAAAAACTTAGGGACTTGGTGGAATTTTACCCTCCGAAACTGGACGGGTTCGTTCTGCGACAGAGAGAGGCGGGACGGGGGCACGACGTTTGGATGGACTCCTGGTGGATCTAATCCCAATCCGGGGGCGACGGATCCGGCGGCTCCGGCAAGAGCTCCGGTGAGGGCGGCGGCCGGAGTTGGAGGGGCGCGGGGGAGGATCGGGGCGGCGAGGCCGTCCTCCGGCCGGATCTGGCGTGGGGCGAGGTGGCGGCGGATGGCGGAGGGGCGAGGTCGCCGGCGGAGGCGCGAGGCGGCGGGGGCACGAGGGCGCCG
>NC_057810.1:254862619-254942619 GCF_018294505.1 Triticum aestivum
CTCCAGCGAAGTACGGTGGCGGCGGCGCGGGCCGATGCGCGGGACATGGCGGCGAAGGTGCGCGGGGCGCGGCGGCGGAGGCGCGCGGGCTGCCCCGGGCCCCGATGGGCTCGGGCAGGCCTGCTACAGGCCCGAGCGGGCTGGCGGTGGAGGAAGGCACTGTGGAGGCGGGGGATTGGCCGGCGGCAACGGGCGGACACGTCTGGTGGCGGCGCGGACATGTCCGGCGGCGGGAGGAGGAAGAAGCTAGGGTTAGGGGGATTCATCCGCGAATTTGGGGGGTGAGGGCCTACTTATAGGTAGGAGGAGCAAGGTGAGTCTAAATGAGGAGTGGTTTTCGCCCACACGATCACGATCGAACGACCGAGAGCATGGAGGGGGTTTGGATGGGCTCACGAGCTGTGGTCACGAGGGGCTGGGCTGCAAAGAGAGAGGGGTTTCGGGCTACGCGGTTAACCGTTGGGTCATCAAACGACCTCCAAATGGAATGGAATTTGACGTGCGGTCTACCGGTGATATACCAAGGCTACTCAGCAAATCTCAGCCCATTCCGAGAACATTTTTCTCCCGCTCACGAAACAAGGTCTGAGAGGTGCGACGGGCGCGTGCGAGTGTGGCTGGACTCAGAACGGACAACGGAGAGAACCGGGGAAACCCGAACGGATGCAAGTTTTGAAAAACATGCAGATGATGACATGGCAAAATGAAACACGCAAGAAAATGACATGGCAACAACGACGAATAGCTGGAAGACACCTGGTGCATCGAATCCGGGGCGTTACACCCCCTTCCAGCTTTAGCAGTAAGTTGGATGGACGAAGCGGCAATATTTCACTGGGCATGAATCCCCTTCTCCCTCGTCTGTTTGTTCAGAGAAACCCCACCCCCCTCGGTGATTGCATAGGGTTTTCTCATGGAGAACCAGGTACAAATTCTTCATCCATCCCCGATAAATCCAAGTCACTTGGTCGCGGGTAATCCTAGAATGGCAGCCGCCGTTGATGCATTTTTCTTCCTACTGAATCTAGTGTGTTTCATTTGTACTGCCCAAAGTCCGATGACCCTACAGGTTTCTGCGCCCTCGGCGAGATGCCACACTTGTTCCTTCTCATCCTAACACAAGATTTTAAAACGTGCACACTATGTTTCCAGAATCCTATTTTCTATCCGGGAGGGTGGGTTTTTTTTGAACATGCTGTCGACTAATTTGGAAATTTGGATTGCTATATTTGGATAAAAGGTATTACTAGTACGATGGTCAACACTGACATGAAGGAGGAAGTTATTTCTAGATCTGGATAGGGAATACATTGTGTTCACATATTATTTTTCCTGCAGTGCATTATTTGCTCTGCGAGAACACATGTACTTAACATGCTCGGCCTTGCCATAACTGAATACACTAGTTTAATGGTCACAGTGAAGACAAGCCATGGATAAAAGCTCCGAGTTGGGTTTATGAACTAGGAAGATCGCTGCTTTTTTATGGCCGAACTTGGATACACTTTCTGAAGTGTTATGGACTGAAAGTTGGCGCACGAATGTTGATGGAAATAGCAGAACCTGGTCTCATCTTCACTGCGATCTTCCACCCCAACGTCGTTCCAATTGTTCATCCATGTTAGTTTTGTATCTGGTTCTTGCTTGTTGCCTCGATTACTTCTTAATCCACCTATTCTTTCTAACTAATCACAATTTAACTTTAGAAGTAGCAACGAATCTCTCACGAGGATGCTACTTCTAACTAATATTTTCTTATAATTCGTGGCACGTGTAGGTTTTTGCATAGTTAAGCAGGCTGTTCATTTGTTATTCTGTAAGAACTCGGCTGTTACTGATGGCACTAAAGTTGACTGGGATGACATCCACAAGTTCCTACACTTTATTGATCGTCTTGAGGTCCTTGTGGGGCGTTTCAATGGTGGAAGGCCACATGGGATATGTGTGCCACTGCTGCACTCGTTGAACATGTCCAACTGTGTCAAGAAACTTATGGTATGAGTTGTTTTTTGTTATATTGTTCATAAACTATTGCTTATACATAGTTTTACAGCTGTGATCTTCTTGAAACAGAAACTGCGCAGTTCTATTGTTCGTATACAGATGCCTGACCATGCTCGGGTTAGACTTGTGCTTGTTCACAACATGATGTTTATGTCGACCTACTCCATTCCCCTTGGAGGTGGAAAGATACTTATTCATGGGTGGTCTCAAATAATGAAGGCACGTCCATCTTGGAGAACATGACAGAAGATTATGTTCCTGCTTTTCCATGGCTCTAAAGCGAATATCCTATTTATTGACCACATTGCGAGATGAAGCCGCTTTCAGAAGGTTGTGGATGCGCGGGGTGGCACCTGGGCCTTGTCCCGGGGCTTGGCAGCCTCACCCTTGGTTAACTGTAGGCAAAGTAGCACTGTTCGAGGCGTGCTTTGTACAGTTGAACCTGTATAAGTACTCATACTGCTTTCAGCTATGGTTGTTAAGTGCCCCTGCTAGTTTCAGTTAAGGTTGTAAGTACTCCTGCTGCTTTTACGGTCTGTCGTGTTTCTTCAGTCCTATCTTCCTCCAGCCGCCAAAACCAAACCAGCGCCAGCGGGGCTGCCTGCTTTCACCTCGCACGGCTAGCTGCGCCTCAGCACATGCATCACCGCCCCACCGTCTCCTAAATCGTTAACGCCGACGTCCGAGGCCTCGTCGTCGTCCTCCATGTGCTTTAGTGCACTCGCCGCGGCGCCGCCCTCTCGCGTTGTCAACATGGTCAACAAACAACATGAATTGGTAGAAGTACGTGGAGAGGATGACTGTAGGGGCCAACCATGTCAGCGTATGGAAAATAAAAATGCTTGCTCCTAGTGTTTTCCTGACATCTGGGACCCACGACATTGTGAGCGTATATAGTCAATAGACAAGAGAACAACACAAGATCGGCTGACACCTGGGACATAGCTGCTCGAGTAGTATTTTTTTTGTTATTGTTGAGACGGAGCAGGGTTTGAACTGGGTTGTGGCCCGTCTAGCCCAGTCTTATATTTTATCTTCACCATCTAACCAACCCAATTATTTTTTCTTTGTGAAAATGAGTCCAGTTTATTTCTCTAAAGAATGCCCAATCCAGGCCTACTTATTTTTCTATGCCCTGATGGGCTGCAACTCTTTGAAGATGCCTCCAAATCTTGAAAGTAATAGGAAATGGGTTGTAAATATAAAAAATATGACAAATTGACAATTACTTTATAATTTCTAAATTTTTTCACATTTTCAGATTCCTATTCCACTGGGCATTAACCTAATTTAAATATATCTTAAAAAAATACTTTAAATCTGGCTCGACATTTCGGTATTGAAAATAGTTTGGAACCTAGAGAAATATGCGAAATTGGCCCTGGCCAACCAAAAAAACGGACTGCAATAAATTGCATAAGAAGTTGCAATGAGCTATATATAAATTATTAAAAAAAGAGGCAATGGTGTGACTTGTGGGCCTATTAAGTTGATGCGTATGCAAGATTTTTTTAGTTATTATATACGTCAACAAACGATTCTAGCAGACGTAACCTTTGGATGTCAATCCAACGACCATCATGTTTCTTCAATCTCTAATCTTCTTGCTCCAGCCACCAAATCCAGCACCGGCGGGACCACCTACTACCGCCTCCTGTGGCCGTGTGTGCTACCGCGGAGGCCTCACCGCCCCCTACTGGGCATCCCTCTACTCACCCACACCCCATGTTATTCCGCGGCAATGGCAGCCTCACACAGCAGCCGAACCAGTGAATGCTCAGACTCCTCTCCGTGCGGGCTTCCACTGCCGCATCTTCCTCGGCTCTGGGTCGTCCCCTTCCTAGGCCTCGCCGTCGTCCACCACCGTGGTGCTCTTGGCGCGGCATGGTCAATGTGGTCAACGACTAACTTCCATCGGAAGAGTAATATACGTGGAGACGCTGACAGCTGGGTCCACGGCAGCCGCAAGGAAGTACCTCCTTATTACGCGCAAAATAATTATTCCTCCACCTGACAGCAGGGACACACTGGACGGGCCACCATATTTCACGAAAAAAATGTTTCTCCCCTGACTGCTGGGACCCATCGGACGGGCCACCATATTTCGCAAAAAAGAGGTGCCCCCACTGTTAGCTCGGACCCACCGGAAGTGCCGCCTTATTACGCACATAAAAAAGAATACTCCCCCTGCTAGCTGGAACCCACCTTGGTGGGAGGCTGACTTGTGGGCCCACTAAGTCGACGGGGACGGAGGGCTTTGTCAACTTAGTCAATATGAACGATTCTAGCTCCGGTGACCGTACGATGTCCATGCAACGACCGTAGTGCTTCTTCAACCTCTGGTCATCTTGCTCTAGCCACCCAAACCAGCGCCGGTCGTGTTGCGTGCTCCTGCCTCCCGTGGCCGGCTGTGATGCGGTAGAGGCCTCATCGCCCCCTACTACTCCCACCGCTGGCCAGGCCATCCCTCTACTCACGCGCACCCCCTGTTATTCTGCGGCGACGCAACCTCACACCACAGCCGAACCAGTGAACCCTCATACTCCTCTACGCATGGGCATCCACTGCCGCGTCTGCCCCAGCTCCGCGTCGTCCCCTTCCTAGGCCTCGCCGTTGTCCACCGCCCTAGTGCTCTCGGCGCGGCGTTGTCAGCGTGGTCAAGGAATGACTTCCATCGGGCGTGGACTGTACATGGAGAGGCTGACAGCTGGGTCCATGACGGCAGCAAGGAAGTGCCTCCTTATTAAGTGGAAAATAATGATTCCTCCACCTGACAGTAGGGACCCACCAGATGGGCCATCGTATTTCACGAATAAAACGTTTCCCCCCTGACAGCTGGGACCAACCAGTTACATGTTCGCACGCAAGGAAGTGCGTCCATATTACGGGAAAAAAATGATTCGTCCCCTGACTGCTGATACGTTCTGTCGTATCTATAATTTTTGATTGTTCCATGACAATATTTTACAACTCTTACATACTTTTGGCAACTTTTTATACTATTTTTGGGACTAACATATTGATCCAGTGCCCGGTGCCAGTTCCTGTTTGTTGCATGTTTTTTTGTTTCGCAGAAAATCCATATCAAACGGAGTCTAAACGGGATAAAAATGGATGGAGATTTTTTTGGGAATATATCTGAATTTTGAGAAGTGGAATCAACACGAGACGATGCTCGAGGGGCCCACAAGGCAGGGGGCGCCCCTCAGGGGGGTGGGCGCAACCCAGACCCTCGTGGACACCCCGTAAGGCAGTTGTTAACCTTCTTTCGCAGCAAGAAAGCTAATATCCGGAGAAAAATCGTGTTCAAAGTTTCAATCCAATCGGAGTTACGGATCTCCGGGAATATAAGAAACGGTGGAAGGGCAGAATCAGGAGCGCAGAAACAGAGAGAGACAGAGAGACAGATCCAATCTCGGAGGGCTCTCGCCCGTACCACGCCATGGAGATGATGGACCAGAGGGGAAACCCTTCTCCCATATAGGGAGAAGGTCAAGGAAGAATACGAAGAAGGGGGGCTCTCTCTCCCCCTCTCTCCCGGTGGCGCCAGAACGCCGCCGGGGCCATCATCATCACCGCGATCTACAACAACACCTCTGTCATCTTCACCAGCATCTCCATCACCTTCCCCCATCTATCTATAGCGGTCCACTCTCCCGCAACCCACTGTACCCTCTACTTGAACATGGTGCTTTATGCTTCATATTATTATCCAATGATGTGTTGCCATCTTATGATGTCTGAGTAGATTTTCGTTGTCTTATCGGTAATTGGTGAATTGCTATGATTGGTTTAATTTGCTTGTGGTTATGTTGCTGCCCTTTGGTGCCCATCATATGAGCGCGCATGTGGATTACACCATAGGTTTAGTTGTATGTTGATAGGACTATGTATTGGAGGGCAAGAGTCATAGAAGCTTCAACCTAGCATAGAAAATGATGCATACGAGATTGAAGGGGGACCAATATATCTTAATGCTATGGTTGTGTTTTACCTTAATGAACATTAGTAGTTGTGGATGCTTGCTAATAGTTCCAATCATAAGTGCATAGAATTCCAAGTCAGGGATGGCATGCTAGCAGTGGCCTCTCCCACATAAAACTTCCTATCGGTCTAGTAAAGTAGTCAATTGCTTAGGGACAATTTCACAACTCCTACCGCCACTTTTCCACACTCGCTATACTAACTTGATTGCGTCTTTATCTAAACAGCCCCTAGTTTTTATTTACGTGATCTTTATATTCTTGCAAATCTATCCAACAACACTTACAAAGTCCTTCTAGTTTCATACTTGTTTTAGGTAAAGCGAACATTAGGCGTGCGTAGAGTTGTTCGGTGGTCGATAGAACTTGAGGGAATATTTGTTCTACCTTTAGCTCCTTGTTGGGTTCGACACTCTTACTTATCGAAAGAGGCTACAATTGATCCCCTATACTTGTGGGTTATCAAGACCTTTTTCTGGCACCGATGCCGGGGAGTTCTAGCATGGGGTGAATATTCTCGTGTGTGCTTGTTTGCTTTATCACTAAGTAGATTCTATTTTCTGCTCTAAGTTGTTCTGTATCTTTAGGTATGGATACTGAACACGAAATACCAAAAAATAGGTTTACTTGCTACTCATGGAGATGGGGAACCTCCTAAAACCCTCGATCCTCATTATGTGAAAGATATTATGTACTACTTTGATAATCCTGAGAAAACCCCATTCAATTATGGTATGGGAGACACGTTGGATCAACGTGAATACTTTAGGGATTATCGCTTGACACAAAAAGGGAAACTATTATGGGATCAAATTTATATGTTGTATTGGTATGCTAGGCAACTATGCTTGAGATATGATTATACTTGTTGCTCCAGGATGGAGGCTCCACACCTTCCCTTTTCATGCAAATTTAATGATAATGAAACCTTAGCTTCTTATGCTAATGGTATATATGATTACTATGATGTGGAACAAAAAGAAGAATTCGTTGCTTTTATGGTTGCTTATTAAATTGAATCTTTGTTTAAAGAGTGTGAAGATCTTGATGATGCTGTTTACAGACCTGAAAATTTTGCTATACTTAAATATTTCTATGAGAATTATGAATTCAATTCCGATATTGATAATTATTGAGAGAGTCTCCATTGTCCAAGAAGAGACTAGTATTTTGCAGGAGTCTATGGAAGAAGGAATTGATGAAACTGTGGGCTCATTGGATGAAAAAGATGATGAGGAGAGCGAAGGACAAAAGGAGGAGGAGTGGATTAGCTACCCATGCCCACCTTCTAATGAGAGTAACTCTTCAACACATACATTGTTTAATTCCCCTTTGTGCTTACTGAAGGATGATTGCTATGATGATTGTTATGATCCCGTTGATTCTTTTGAAATATCCCTTTTTGATGAGCTTGCTATGCTTCTGGCCAAGATGCCAATATGAATTATGCTTATGGAGATGAACTTGCTATAGTTCCTTATGTTAAACATGAAATTGTTGCTATTGCACCCACACATGATAGTCCTATTATCTTTTTGAATTCTCCCGACTACACTATATCGGAGAAGTATGTCCTTATTAAGGATTATATTGATGGGTTGCGTTTCACTACTAGACATGATGATTTTGATAGATATAATATGCATGTGCTTGATGCTCCTACTTGCAATTATTATGAGAGAGGAACTATATCTCCACCTCTCCATGTTTCCAATATGATAAAATTGGAAGAAATTGTTTATACTATGCATTGGCCTTTAATTTGTGTGCATGAATTGTTCTTTTATGACATGCTGATGCATAGGAAGAGAGTTAGACTTAGTTGTTGCTTGATATATGTTACTTTGTGCTCACTACTAAATTACAAATCATTGTTAATTAAAATTGGCTTTGATATACCTTGGGATCCGGGTGGATCCATTACTTGAGCACCTTATGCCTAGCTTAATGGCTTTAAAGAAAGCGCTGCCAGGGAGACAACCCGGAAGTTTTAGAGAGTCATTTATTTCTGTTGTGTGCTTTTATAAAGTCTAAAAATAAAAAATAATGTGCCAAGATTTGTCTTTAGGATGTTTACATTGCTTGTTGGTTTGTGCGGTGCAAGACAGAAACTTTGGCTGTAGTGCGCGATTTTACATTTTTTACTAGAACGTCAAAAGGTTCTGAAACTTTTTGCACTTCCTTTCTATGCAAATTGTTTATTTCTCCTAATCGTGGAAGAATTTTTGGGGTAACATAAATATGGTGGATGTTCATATTACTACAGACTGTCCTATTTAAGACAAATTCTGTTTTTTGATGCATAGTTTGCTTGTTTTGATGAAACTATCAATTTCTATCAGTGGATTAAGCCATGGAAAATTTATATTACAGTAGATACAATGCAAAAACAAAATATGAATTGGTTTGCAACAGTACTTAGATTAGTGATTTGATTTATTATACTAACGGATCTTACCGAGCTTTCAGTTGAGTTTTGTGTGGATGAAGTGTTCGAAGATCGAGGAGGTCTCGATGTGAGAAGAAGAAGAAGAGGCAAGAGCTCAAGCTTGGAGATGCCCAAGGCACCCCAAGTAAATATTCAAGGAGACTCAAGTGTCTAAGCTTGGGGATGCCCCGGAAGGCATCCCATCTTTCTTCAACAAGTATCAGTATGTTTTCGGATTCGTTTCGTTCATGCGATATGTGCAAATCTTGGAGCGTCTTTTGCATTTAGTTTTCACTTTTCTTTTATGCACCATGCTGGTATGAGATAGTACATGGTTGATTTTTTGAATGCTCATTGCACTTCACTTAAATCTTTTGAGTATGGCTTTATAGAATGCTTCATGTGCTTCACTTATATCATTTGAAGTTTGGATTGCCTGTTTCTCTTCACATAGAAAACCGCCATTTGTAGAATGCTCTTTTGCTTCACTTATATTTTTTAGAGCATGGGCATATATTTTTTAGAAATAATGAAACTCTCTTGCTTCACTTATATCTATTTAGAGAGATGACAGGAATTGGTCATTCACATGGTTAGTCATAAAATCCTACATAAAACTTGTAGATCACTGAATATGATATGTTTGATTCCTTGAATAGTTTTGCGATATAGAGATGATAATATGTGGGAGGTACTAGTAAATGGTTGTGTTTAGTAAGAATATTGGTGTTAAGGTTTGTGATTCCCGCAGCATGCACATATAGTCTCTCGTTATGCTAAGAAGTTGGAGCATGATTTATTATTGATTGTCCTCCTTTGTGTGAAGGTCGGGGTGCGTGATGGTTAACTCCTACCAACCTCCCCCCTAGCAGTAAGCGTAGTAGTACTTTGCTTCGAGGGCTAATAAACTTTTGCAATATGTACATGAGTTCTTTATGACTAATGTGAGTCCATGGATTATATGCACTCTTACCTTTTCACAATTTGCTAGCTTCTACGGTACCGTTCATTGCCCTTTCTCACCTCGAGAGTTGGTGCAAACTTCGCCCGTGCATCCAAACCCCGTGATACGATATGCTTTGTCACACATAAGCCTCCTTAATTATATCTTCCTCAAATCAGCCACCATACCGACCTATCATGGCATTTCCATAGCCATTCCGAGATATATTGCCATGCAACTTCCATCATCATCATATACATGACTTGAGCATTCATTGTCATATTGCTTTGCATGATCGTAAGACAGCTAGCATGATATTTTCATGGCTTGTCCGCTTTTTGATGTCATTGCTACGCTAGATCATTGCACATCCCAGTACACCGCCGGAGGCATTCATATAGAGTCATATCTTTGTTCTAGATATCGAGTTGTAATATTGAGTTGTAAGTAAATAAGGTGTGATGATCATCATTATTAGAGCATTATCCCATTATACTTTGCCATACCCCAGGCCGGTCCGGGCTTCGGTCCCGGCCTAGCCAAGCGCGACACAAAAAACCCAGGCCCGGCCCAGCCATTGGGGCAGTTTTTTGGGCCCGAGCCCAACCCGAACACGTAAAAGCCCGTCGGGCTTTGCCTGGCCCATCCTTTAGGAAAACGCAAAATCGACGAGCCCGGGCCCAACCCGGCTCGGCCTTCAGGCTCAAAATCTAGGCCCGAGCCCGGCCCGGGGGCAGCGTCGGGTCGGGCCGGGTCGGGCCTTTTCAGGCCAGGCCGGGCTTCCCATAGCCAGGTATAGTCCCATGTGAGGAAAGGATGATGGAAGCAATGTTTCCCTGGCATATCCTATTTGGCGCTGCAGGCGCCCGTTAATGTGTATTTTGCAAACGCGCGCCTGCCCCCGCGCTGGGCCGGCCCATATAGGAGTTTTTTCTTCTGTGTTTTTAATCCGCCAAAAAAGAGTGCGCTCGAGGAGATTCGAACCAGCAACCTTTCTCTTTAGTAAATACTAGTGCAACCACCCCGCCAATCACTCTGATGCGGTTAACTAGAACCTTTTGTTTTCCTAATTCTTTCCGTTCCATTTCTTCTTGTTTTTTCATTTTATTTCGTTTTGCTTTTTTCCTTTTTATTTTCTATTTTTCATCTTCCTGAGACAATAAATTATCAGGCACATACATGAACTTTTTCGTCAAATAAATGAACTTATTTTGAAATTAGATGAACTTTTTTCAAATATTTGTGTAGTTTTTTAAATCCATTAACTTTTTTTTTCATTTTTCTGGTGAACTGTTTTCAAATCAATGAACTTTTTTTCAAATCCGCCGAACATTTTCTAAAATCGATGAACTTTTTTCAAAATCGATGAACTTTTTTTCGGATTCGATGAACTTTTTCTAATCATGATGAAATTTTCTCAGATTCGATGAACTTTTCTCAGATTCGATGAACTTTTTTCCAATTATGATGAACTTTTTTCATATGTGATGAATTTTTTCTCGAATCCCATGAACTATTTTCAAATCCGATGAATTTCTTTTTGAAATTTGTGAACTTTTTTCAAATCCAATGAACTTTTTTTCAATAAAAAACTGAAAAAAAGTTCATCGATATGAAAAGAGTTCACGAATTTCAAAAACAGTTCATGAAAAAAGGGAGAAAAAAAACAGAAAACGAAAAATGAAATAAAGGAAAAAAGAAAGAAGGAAAGAAAATAAGGACGGAAAAGATTTAAGCAATCACACCGCCCCAAGTGCCCGAGTGGTTAGCGCAGCATTGCGTGGAGCATGAGGTCGCAGGTTCGAATGCTTCGTCAGCGCTAGTTTTTACACTTAATTTCCTTTTGCGCGCGCCCCCGTATTGGGACGGCCCAAGAGCGCGTCTGCGTGGGTGCCGAAACTCCTAGTTGGCGCTGAAGGCGCTGACTAGGAGCTGCCTGATTCCATCACAAGTTGGGATGAGTCTCCGGATTTATGAAGCATAAACGAGGCCAAAGAAGACCAAATAAAAAAAGGCCAAGGAAGCCCACCAAAACATAAAAAAATAAAAAAGAGAAAATAAAAAATGAGAGAAAAAGAGAGAAGGGGCAATGCTACTATCCTTTCACCACACTTGTGCTTCAAAGTAGCACCATGTTCTTCATATAGAGAGTCTCTTGAGTTATCACTTTCATATACTAGTGGGAATTTTCATTATAGAACTTGGCTTGTATATTCCGATGATGGGCTTCCTCAAATGCCCGAGGTCTTCTTGAGCAAGCAAGTTGGATGCACACCCACTTAGTTTCAGTTTGAGCTTTCATACACTTATAGCTCCAGTGCATCCGTCGCATGGCAATCCCTACTCCTCGCATTGACATCAATTGATGGGCATCTCAATAGCCCGTTGATTAGCCGCGTTGATGTGAGACTTTCTCCATTTTGTCTTCTCCACACAACCTCCACCATCATACTCTATTCCAGCTGTAGTTCTATATCCATGGCTTGCGCTCATATATTGCGTGAGGGTTGAAAAAGCTGAAGCGTGTTAGAAAGTATGAACCAATTGCTCGGCTTGTCATCGGGGTTGTGCATGATAAATACTTTGTGTTAAGAAGGCAGAGCATGACAAGATTATATGATTTTGTAGGGATAGCTTTCTTTATCATTGATATTTTAAAAGACATGATTGTTTGTTGGGATGCCTGAGTATTGATGTCTTTATGTCAAATTATAGACTATTGCTTTGAATCACTTATTTCTTAATATTCATGCCATGATTAGATATATGATCAAGATTATGATAGGTAGCATTCCACGTCAAAAATTAACTTTTTTATCATTTACCTACTCGAGGATGAGCCGGAATTAAGGTTTGGGATGCTGATATGTCTCCGTCGTATCTATAATTTTTGATTGTTCCATGCCAATATTCTACAACTCTTACATACTTTTGGCAACTTTTTATACTATTTTTGGGACTAACATATTGATCCAGTGCCCAGTGCTAGTTCCTGTTTGTTGCATGTTTTTTTGTTTCACAGAAGATCCATATCAAACGGAGTCCAAACAGGATAAAAACGGACGGAGATTTTTTTGGAATATATCTGAATTTTGAGAAGTGGAATCAATGCGAGATGATGCTCGAGGGGCCCACGAGGCAGGGGGCGCTCCCCAGGGGGGTGGGCGCACCGCTAACCCTCGTGGACACCCCTTAAGGCGATTGTTGCCCTTCTTTCGCTGCAAGAAAGCTAAGATCCAGAGAAAAATCGTGTTCAAAGATTCAATCCAATCGGAGTTACGGATCTCCGGGAATATAAGAAACGGTGAACGTGCAGAATTAGGAGCGCAGAAACAAAGAGAGACAGAGAGACAGATCCAATCTCGGAGGGGCTCTCGCCCCTCCCATGCCATGGAGACCATGGACCAGAGGGGAAACCCTTCTCCCATCTAGGGAGAAGGTCAAGGAAGAAGAAGAAGAAGGGGGGCTCTCTCCCCCTCTCTCCCGGTGGCACCGAAACGCCGTCGGGGCCATCATCATCACCGCGATCTACACCAACACCTCCGTCATCTTCACTAACATCTCCATCACCTTCGCCCATCTATCTACAGAGGTCCACTCTCCCGCACCCCGCTGTACCCTCTACTTGAACATGGTGCTTTATGCTTCATATTATTATCCAATGATGTGTTGCCATCTTATGGTGTCTGAGTAGATTTTGTTGTCCTATCGGTAATTGGTGAATTGTTATGATTGGTTTAATTTGCTTGTGGTTATGTTGCTGCCCTTTGGTGACCATCATATGAGCGCGCGTGTGGATTACACCATAGGGTTAGTTGTATGTTGATAGGACTATGTATTGGAGGGAAAGAGTGACAGAAGCTTCAACCTAGCATAGAAAATGATACATACAGGGTTGAAGGGGGACCAATATATCTTAATGCCATGGTTGGGTTTTACCTTAATGAATGTTAGTAGTTGCAGATGCTTGCTAATAGTTCCAATCATAAGTGCATAGAATTCCATGTCAGGAATGACATGCTAGCAGTGGCCTCTCCCACATAAAGCTTGCTATCGGTCTAGTAAAGTAGTCAATTGCTTAGGAACAATTTCACAACTCTTACCACCACTTTTCCACACTCGCTATACTAACTTGATTGTGTATTTATCTAAAAAGCCCCTAGTTTTTATTTACGTGATCTTTATATTGTTGCAAATCTATCCAACAACACCTACAAAGTCCTTCTAGTTTCATACTTGTTTTAGGTAAAGCGAACGTTAAGCATGCGTAGAGTTGTATTGGTGGTCGATAGAACTTGAGGGAATATTTTTTCTACCTTTAGCTCCTCGTTGAGTTCGACACTCTTACTTATCGAAAGAGGCTACAATTGATCGCTTATACTTGTGGGTTATCAACTACTGGGACCCACCAACTACATCATCGCACGCAAGGAAGTGCCTGACAGTCGGGACCCACCTCGTCGAAGCGTATGTAGCGTTGTCATTCTGGTCGCGAATGTGTACGTACATACTGCTTGATGTAGAGGCACGCATGTGTCGTGGTATAGGTGCGCACGTAGCATGTACACATATGTACATCGGCTAGGGTGCCAGAAAGTAAATACGGCCACGTACGTACATATGGGCGGGGTCTCGAACGCCTACTCGCGCATACGTACGGCCAGGGCTCGTGTACATGGCTGGGTCGGAACGGAGAAACTGCGTCATCGTCGTGTTCATGGGGAGGCAACGGAATGCATCATGTTGATCAGGAGGCAACGGAACACGTGGGATCCAACCGGCTTGGATGGAATAGCCGATGGAAACGAAGCCTGGCGTACCACAGAACGGAGGAAATGGCCTTGTGTTTGACCGGCCACGTTTGAAACGGGATCCTGTTCATCAGGAGGGGTCTGGCGTACCGCAAAACGGAGGAAACAGACTTTTGTTGTATCTCCTATGGTTGAAACGGGGTCCTGTCGATCGGGAGGGGTGTGGCGTACCGCAAAATGGAGGAAAAAAACTTGTGTTGGAGCACTACGGTCGAAACAGGGGTCCTGTTCATCGGGAGCGGTGTGGCATACCGCCAATGGGACTCCACGAGATACTGTTCATCTCCACCATCAACCTCCTCCAGCCTCCATGGGCTACTGTTCATCCACCTCGACCTCCTCCAGCCTCCACTAGTGACTATTCATCCATGGGCTCCTCTTCATCCAGCCTCCACCGCGCGCTACTCCACTGGCTACTGTTCAACCAGCCCTCTCCACGGGCTCCTTTTCAACCACCCCTCCACGGGCTACTATTCATCCAGCCCTCCACCGGCTACTATTCAACCAGCCCTCCATGGGGTCGTCCTATTCATCCAGCCCTCCACGGGGTCCTGTTCATCCAGCCCCAACCGGCTCGATCGATCGGGGTCCTGTTCATCGAGAGACAACACCACGGGGTCCTGTTCATCCACCCCATCGGGAACTGTTCATCCACCCCCTGACAATGCTCACTGTTCATCAAGGGAAGGAGGCAGCAGGGTTCGGTTGGCTTCAGTTAGCAACAGTAGCGAAGGAATCACTCGGGCTCAGTAACGTAGCTAGTGCAATCGCTCGGGTTAAGTTAGAGCCCAACGCCTCGCTCGGGTTCAGTTAGAGCCCAACGCCTTGCACATGCACGCGTACGGGTACGAGAGAAACGCGCATCCCTCGGCCCCTGAGCACCCACCGTAACCAGGAACTCCCCGAAATTTTCCTCGCTTCTAACATGGTTTTTTCCGTCATGGACGGCCCAAAGAAAGTCATGAAGCTGCGCCTCCGGCCCGCCCTAGACGAAAAACCCATTTTCTGTCATGATTTTTTGTCATAGAAGTAGGAGCCCACCACATCTATGATGATACCAGGTTTTGTCACAATTATCGTCATAGAAGTGTCATAAGTATGACAGATTTTTTTTCGTTTGGCACAAAATGGCACGGATGTGTCTTTTTTTGTAGTGTAAGTTTCCGGTTAATAGAATTCTAGCATGAATAAGAAATATTTATCATGATATATGGAAATATAAATAACAACTTTATTATTGCCTCTAGGGCATATGTCCTTCAGTCTCCCACTAGCTCTAGAGTCAATAATCTAGATTACAAAGTAATGATTCTAACACTCATGGAGTCTTGGTGCTGATCATGTTTTGCTCGTGGAAGAGGCTTCGTCAACGGGTCTGCAACATTCAGATCTGTATGTATCTTGCAAATCCTATGTCTCCCTCCGCGACTTGATGACAGATGGAATTGAAGCGTCTCTTGATGTGTTTGGTTCTCTTGTGAAATCTGGATTCCTTTGCTGACGGATTTAGGGATCCAACAACCCTTGGGAGGTTCAAACTCTGGGGTGCGTGCGGAGATCTAAACCTGCCAAGCCTGCCTACTCGCGATCCTCCCTAGCCTAGCGCATCAAGCTCGAAGAGACACAAAGACACAGAGATTTATACTGGTTCAGGCCACCGTTGTGGTGTAATACCCTAATCCAGTGTGGTGTGGTGGATTGCCCCGAGGGGCTATGAATGAACTAGTACACTAGATGAACAAGCCTCAAGAGGTGTGGTGTTCTTGAGCTAGTGTGGTGCTCGGGTCGGAATGGATCTCTCCCCACTATGGTGGTAGCTATGTCCTATATACAGTGGCCTTGGTCCTCTTCCCAAATATGAGCGGGAAGGGATTCCACAGCGGCGGGATTTGAAAGGGGACAAGTAGTACAGTCTGTCCTGACAAAAGTAGTCTTCGCCTGCGAAAAGCCTCTGGTCGTGATGTTGTGGTGGGCTCGGTGATGACCTCCGTCCTGGCGGTCTTGGTCTTGTTGCACCAGAATGGAAAACTATGGCTGATTCCTTGGGACTCTGCACCTGTGGCTTGCTCCCTGTCCGTGTCAAAACTGGCGGATCTTAGGTAGGGGGTCCCGAACTATGTGTCTAAGGCTAATGGTAACAGGAGGTGGGGGACACGATGTTTACCCAGGTTCGGGCCCTCTCTATGGAGGTAATACCCTACTTCCTGCTTGATTGATCTTGATGATATGAGTATTAAAAGAGTTGATCTACCATGAGATCATAGAGGCTAACCCTAGAAGCTAGCATATGATTCTGATTGTTCTTGTCCTACAGACTAAACCCTCCGGTTTATATAGAAACCAAAGGGGGCTAGGGTTACACAGAGTCAGTTACAGAGAAGGGAATCTACATATCTGAATCGTCAAGCTTGCCTTCCACGCAAAGGAGAGTCCCACCCGGACACGGGACGAAGTCTTCAATCTTGTATCTTCATAGTCCAACAGTCCGGCATAAGCATATAGTCCGGCTGTCCGAGGACCCCCTAATCCAGGACTCCCTCAGTAGCCCCTGAACTAGGCGTCAATGACGATGAGTCCGGCACGCAGATTGTCTTCGGCATTGCAAGGCTGGTTCCTTCTCCGAATACTCCAAAGAACATCTTGAACATAAGAATCGTGTCCTGCTCTACAAAACAAATTACACACACCTCCGTAGAGAGCAAAATATTCCATGAGTCTAATCTGCTAACGACTTTCCCCTAGCGTGACCTCACTCCATGGCCCGGTTATTATTTAAACCGTTTTTCCAACCTGCCACTACACGTCTTGCGAGGCGGTTTTATTGGCACGTTTTGTCGAAGCAGAGATCGTGTCCCCCTTATTACGGGATTCTCATCAATACGGGAGTGGGTAACCCAACCGTTCCATTAGTACGACTCCTTGGTTTAGGCAAGTTCCAAACGGCCGCGCGGAAGACGCTTGACATTCAACCTCTTTATAAAGAGGTCAAGACCTTTCCTTTTCTTTCCACGCCCGATCCTTCCATTCTCCCACCTCGAGTTCCAACACCCAAGGTTTAGTCCAACCGCTCCGGGCCTTCAACCATGTCCGTATCCAACCTTCAAGGCCAGTGGATGGCCTCTTCTGTCACAGAGGAGGACATCAAGAAGCTTAGGGAGGCTAACTATTTGACCGCTGAAATCCTTCACAGGCTTCTTGCTCAAGGGCAGGTTATCCCTACTCCCAAACCCAACGAGAGCATCGTGTTCATCTCCCACCTCCTCCGAGGGCTAGGCTTCGGTCTTCATCGCTTTGTGAGAGGGCTCATGTTCTATTACGGGCTGGATTTTCACGATCTAGCTCCAGACTCCTTCCTTCACATCTCAACGTTCATCATTGTGTGTGATGCCTTCCTCCATATTAGCCCACACTTCGGCTTATGGCTCAAGACCTTCAATGTGAAGCCGAAGATGATCGACAGGTGACACGTGGAGTGCGGAGGCGGTATAATAAGAAAAGGTGTCGATGCTTTATGGCCAAAGGGTTCTTTCCCGGAAGTTTCTGACCTATGGCAACGAGAGTGGTTTTATATCATAGCACCCCGAGGTAGAAAGTGGGCGGCCGCCCCAGCCTTCCGCTCCGCCCCTCCACCACAACTTGCATCATGGGTCAACAAGGGGATGGACTGGGGATCAGTCGATGACGTGAGGATATTGCAAACCCGAATTCGGGATCTCCTCAAGAAGGATATCAGTCTTGTCAAAGTAATTCAAGTAATGCTAGTTCGCCGGGTCTTGCCGTGCCAACGTCGACCTCTCCGTATGCGGGAATTCATCCCGGAAGGACCGCGGACTGTTCAGCACTTCTTCGGTAGGGCACTCGAAGGAATGTACCAATTATTCTTTGGATCACGAATAAAGTGTCCGGACACCACAGAGGATGCCGGCCTCCACTGCAACCGTCCAGATACACAGGTAAGTAACTCCATGACCGAACATGCTGTCATTATATTTGTCACAACATTATTCTAAAAAACCACCTCGGCCAGGACTAGATAAGAAAGGAGGAGATGACTAGGTTTCCGGCCCCTCTTCCCAAAGATTGGCCGGATCTTGTATTATCAAGGATGTTGGCTCGCGCACCTTATCAAGTGCCATCAGGGGAGGACAAGGAGAGGAATGGGAAAGCCAAAATTGGACTTCATGCTAGAGGTACGTCACACATCCTCACTAGGAAATTAGTACCCCCGTGTCGGAGGATGAACGGGGAGGAGAATCTAGCATCCCCTCTCCCCACGGGAAGAAAAGGATCGCCCCTGAAGACCTGGAAGCAGAGTTCTCCAAACAAGGGAAGAAACCTTCATCAGGGGCCCCTGCCCCGGAGGGCAAATTGCTGCATCACGCCCACAGGGGGCCGGCCATTAACCAAGCCGTAAGTGAACAAAGGTGCTTAGTTAGCATACCCCGTTCTTTTTCTGAGAATAACGACCGAGAGATATGTTTTGCAGTTCGGCTCAGAATAATGTTCCGGAGATGATGGAGAGTGAAACGCCTCCTCATACTCCGCCTCATGAGGCGGACGATCCTGAGGTGTCGTCCCGGAGGATCTCTCCCGATCCGCAGAGACCGGAAGGTAACTCTTCGGCCGTCCGAAGTCCGGGGTATTCAGCTCCTAGAGAGACCAACAGAAAAAGCCCGGGATTGTCCGATGGACAACCGGGCACATTGATGGGTCTTCTGGAGCAAGCGACTATCTCAGAGGCACATCATACCTTAATGGGTACGGTGGTGGAGAGGATTTCATCCGCAAAAAGCGGGTTCAATGAAGCTTTTACAAGCCTGCTAAGAGGCTTTGAGGTACGCAAAGTGATATTCTTTGATTGTACCGTAAACGCAAGGTGCACTTTGTATAGATAGTAGCCCGTGAGACTCTGGTTGCCATCTGAACTAGGCGAGCAGAGGATCATAGTCTCTCATAATGATTGTGCCAATTTTGTGTGTAGGCGGCTGTAGCTCCGGCGGCTGACCGGAAAGCTGAGTTTGCCAAACTGAGGCGGCAACTTGACGTGGCGGATGCGGACATCACGCTTGTGAACAAGCGGATTGACGAGGCACAGGGTATGTATATTTGGGTGATCAGCAAATATTAATAAGAGCATGATGCTAGGATTTATAATATGCTTTGACTGCAGATGGTGCTACCGCCGGGGAGACCCTTCGGGCAGAGCATGCCCGGGCCAAGGAGCAAGCCAGGAGAAGCGATGCGGCCGCCATCAAGGCAACCGATGAATTAAAAGCCGAACAGGCTGCTTATCACCAAAGTGAGGATAAAATAGCCAACGTGGCTCTTGAGCTACAAAATGCCGCCAGCCGATATGAGCTTCTCGAAAGGGAAAAACAAACGAAAACGGCTGACCTAAAGTAGGCCTTACAAGCAATAAAGGGAACTCACTCTGATATCAGAGCGGCTCGGGAGGAGCTTTTGCAAGCCGGTGATATTGCGGCTGGGAAGCCATTTTTATTGTGAACGAAATTCGGCAATCCTAAGTATGCCCCTCTTGATCAATTGCGGAGTTCTTTAGACGCATACTTGGATTTGTCATAGAGTGCTGCTGATGCGACGCAGTATTTCAAAGATCGATAAGATCATGAGGTGGAAAGATTGTACTAGTCGCAGTTCAGTGCTCCAAAGCATCCACCGCTGTTGAATGAGCAAATGGCCGAGTGGGCCGAGCTCCATAGGTTATCCGGGCTTGCCATGAAGGCTGTGTGGATCACCTGTGGCCGAAGGAACCAAGTCTGGATAGATATTTTGGTTTGGTGCAATGATTTATTCGTGTTGTGCCGCATATCGACGCTGTCAAGAGGTTGGCATGCATACGGGGTGCGCGGATGGCCCTTGCCCATGTTAAGACATATTGGGCGAAGATGGAGGCCACCGATATTCAACTAGGGGTCAGCCCGGGGGCCAGGACTCGCCCGAGCACTATTTTGAAGAAGTCTTAGAAGGTGCCCATTTAATAGAGGCTCAGTGCTGAAAGAATACCATGTTCGAATGACATGTATCTTGATTGTAAAAACAATGCTTTTGATAATAAAGGCTATATTTATACTTTTGCACGTAAAGTATTATGGTGCCTCCTGTGCGGCCGCTTATGTATATATGTATATGACCTAAAAGTTTGCAGTCGTCGGCTTCAGCCCCCTCGCATATAATGCGGGGGTGTTCGGCAAAGCGCGTAATCACACTTTATCCAACGTCTTGGTCCGTTAAGAAGGTGGTAGCGCAGCGAACGAGGTAATCGGACTATATAGCTTTAACACTTTCACTTAGCCATAGGAGTTTGACGGTGGGGCTCCTATATAGCCCCTGGTATGTCCGCGTTGATCCGAATATGGTGTGTGTACATATGTGACCGGGAAACCGGTCCTTTGTTCATGCGGAGGAATCACGAAGATTACGCTGAGTCATCGAGTGGTTGACCAGTCTCTCACTTTATCATGACAGTCAGTTTTCAGCTTTCTCTACTAAGGTGCTCATCCGGATGAACCTGGCACAATTGCAGTAGTTCTCCCAGTGCCACCTTAGCCGATAGAGCGGAACGTAAGGTAGCAAAACACGGGAGCCGGGCAAACCCAACTATTGACCAAAGACGTGATTCGGAGCTGATGCATACAAGGCCAAACTCGCGACGCCGAACACTCCCGAAGTTATTCAGACTTTAAAACATATATTGGGCTGAGTACCGCCTTCGATAATGAAACCAGAATTTCAAGGTATGTGCATCAATCCGGCGTGATGAAAGAGCGCCTGCGGTGAGAGCATAGATCTCAAAAACACACTGGCTGCTGTCTCTATAACGTCTATTTTAGAATGGCAAATCGTAAGCTCGCCGGTAACACCGGTATTCCTCTTGGTTAAGTGCCAAGAGGGTGTGAGACAACAAGAGACAATAAAAAGGTTTACACAGGGTCTTAATCTAAAAAGAAACCTTTGGACGGGGCCCTACTGCATGTCTGCGCCTTTGTCTCTGTTGTGTCGTATCTTTGAAGGGTGTAGCACGATGGTCACCTGTAAAAAAAAGGAAAAACCCAGGTGAAACATTCTGGTGTCCATGCGTAAAGTCGGTTGAACTTAATGAACCGTGGAAATCCAATTTCTTGAGTGTAAATAGGATCAAGCCGAACTATGGACCCTTTACATGCAGGCATCCCCCAGCACCACATATGGGGGCATAGCCATTAATCAAGCTTAGTTTATCTGGGCTGCTATGACTAGTGGTGCACCGGACACGTCTAGCCATCTCCGTGGTCTCGAGGACCGATCAGTTACTCGGGTTGGAGAGGTTGTTCAGTGGTTCGGCTACTAGAGCCGCTACGTAGTCTTACGCGGGAAGAGAACGTTCTGTGTTTCCACTGATAGTGATGACACCGCGTGGACCGGGCATCTTAAGTTTGAGATAAGCGTAATGCGGTACTGCGTTGAAACGAGCGAAGGCCGTTCTTCCGAGTAGTGCATGATAGCCGCTTCCGAACGGAGTGCTGTCGAAGATTAGTTCTTCGCTTCGAAAGTTGTCAGAAGAACCGAATACAACCTCTAACATCAAAGAGCCAATGCAATGAATCCAGGCACATTCTTGACGGGTCTATCCCCATCTTGCGGACAGTGTCCTGATATATCAGATTAAGACTACTGCCGCCGTCCATGAGGATTCGGGTGAGATGGTATCCGTGAATTATTGGGTCAAGCACCAAGGCGGCCGAACCTCCATGTCGGATACTAGTCGGATGATCCTTGCGATCGAAGGTGATCGGGCAAGCCAACCATGGTTTGAATTTGGGGGCGACTGGTTCTACAACATATATGTCTCAGAGTGGGCGTTTGTGCTTCCTCTTTTGTATGTGTGTGGCTTAAATCATGTTCACTGTTTTGACCTCTGGTTGAAATTTTTTCTGTCCCATAGTGTTCGGCTGGCAAGGTTCGTCCTCGTCTTCACTTGGCGGCTCCCTCCCCTTGTGTTCGGTGTTTAGCTTGCCGGCCTGCTTGAAGACCCAGCATTCTCTATTGGTGTGATTCGCAGGTTTCTCGGGGGTGCCATGAATCTGACAGGACCTGTCTAGAATTTTACTGAGGCTGGACGGTCCATCTCTGCTACCTTTAAATGGCTTTTTCTGCTGATCGGGTCTACAGCCCCTGAATCCGGTGTTTACCGCTGTGTTGTCTGGGCTGTCTTCATTATTTCGACGCTTATTTTTATTGCATTGCGATTTTCCATTGCCATCCCTTATTTCGGACGTGCCTGGATCATTGGTGCCGCTTAGGGACAACCAACTGTCTTCGCCTGCGCAAAAGCAGGTCATAAGAGTTGTTAAGGCTGCCATTGTCCTTGGCTTTTCCTGGCCGAGGTGTCTGGCAAGGCAATTGTCCCGGACACTGTGTTTGAAAGCTGCTAGGGCTTCATCATCCGGACAGTCGACGATTTGGTTCTTCTTGGTGACAAATCTGTTCCAAAGCTTACGGGCTGACTCTCGGGTTGTTGGATTATGTGACTTAAATCGTCTGCATCCGGAGGTCAGACATAGGTCCCTTGGAAATTAGCCCTGAAAGCGTCCTCGAGTTCCTCCCAACTTCCAATTGAATTTTTGGGGAGGCTATTCAACTAGTGCCAAGCTGGTCCTTTCAACTTGAGGGCCAGGTATTTGATGGCATGAAGATAGTCTTCGCGAGCCATATGGATGTGAAGAATAAAGTCCTCAATCCAGACTGCAGGGTCTGTCATTCTGTCGTATGCCTCGATGTTTACGGGTTTAAACCCCTCTAGAAATTCATGATCCAGCACCTCATTGGTGAAGCACAGCGAATGTGCGGTGCCCCTGTACTTAGATGTGTCGTGGCGTGGGTTCGACGGCTGTAGTGTTCGGTGTTGATTCCGAGCTTGTAGTGGATCCGTATAGTCGGTTTGGTGACTGTGATCCTGCGTTGGAACATGTTTCCTAGATCCATAGATGGACCTGGCCATATCAGCTCTTTTGTCCAGGTGCTCACGTAGATCGTGTGCTGACTTGTGTGCGGCATCGTTAACCGCTCTGTCTCAGCCACGGGGTGGTCGGTCCGGCAGATCGGCTGTATTGTTTTTCGGCGGAATGGGCGCTATAGCCTCGTCGTTGAATTCGGGAAGAAGCTTGTGTTTTGGATAGGTCTTTGTGTGGCGATCACCGCTGTATATTTCGTCAGTGTTGAGCACTTTGCTCCATCCGTGGTTGAGTGTATCCTGCACGGCTTTAAGCCGTTGCTTCTGCTTCTTCAAGCTCCTCGCGGTGGCAATAAGCCTTTTGTGGAGGTGCTCTTTTTCCAAGTGCTTTTCTGGGATGATGCGTGCATCGTCATCCGGACTGTTCTCCTCTCCGGAGACATGTTTATAAGTTTTGCCTTCGGCATTGCTATGATCGGACAGCGGACCCAGATTGTGTTTGCTGTCTCCTTGCCCGTCCTCCTTCATCGCTGGGTCTGCGGGGTCGTCGTTGTCTTTGGCATCGTCCGGGGTGTTATTCTTTCTTGTACAAGTGTTGCTGTTTTTGCTATGGCGGGGTTTAGAGCGGCGCCGCTGACGTCGGCGCTTTGGCTGCTTCTCAGGAGTTGTTGCATCCTTCTTCTCCTCGCCATTGCTTTCTTTGGGTGTGTCCACCATGTATATGTCAAATGGTGAGGTGGCTGTCCATGCCCAGTGGTCAGTGGTTCCTGTTCTACCCCGGTATCGTTGTCCATACCGTCGATGTCTTCGGAGTCGAAATCAAGCATGTCGGTTGAGTCATCGACAGTGGCTATTAAGTGGGTGGTGGGTGCGTAACGAATTCCTTCATCGTCCGCTTCTCACTCAAGCCGGACATAGTTTGGCCAAGAGTCTCCTAACAGGGAGAGAGATTTTAGTGAGTTTAGCACGTCGCCCAAGGGCGAGTGCTGAAAGATATCCGCGGAGTTAAACTCCATCATCGGTACCCAGTTAGGCCCGATGGGCGCGGATGCATGTGGTTCGGAGCCTATGGCCGAGTCCAAGGGTCCGGTGACATAGGCCTCCTTGGAAGTGAGATCTGTGTTCGGCTCTATCGCCGCTGAGTGTGCGGCCTCCGTGGCGGGGTCCATCCACCCGTCCTCGGATGGCACGATCTGCACTGGATTTAAAGACGGGGCAGTTGTAGGTGTGATCTCCTGAAAACCGTCCGATGGCAGATCGAAGTCATGCTCATCATGACTGTAGAGCGCACCTGTCATGGGCTCGAATCAGTCGAAGATCAAGTCTCCACGGATGTCGGCAATGTAGTTTAGGCTTCCAAACCTGACCTGATGGCCAGGGGCATAGCTATCGATTTGCTCCAGATAGCCAAGCAAATTGGCCCGCAGTGCGAAGCCGCCGAATACGAAGATTTGTCCGGGGAGGAAAACCTCACCCTCGACCTCGTCATTGTGGATGATTGAAGGGGCCATCAAGCCTTATGGTGATGATATAGTGGAATTCTCAATGAAAGCACCAATGTCGGTGTCAAAACTGGCGGATCTCTGATAGGGGGTCCCGAACTGTGCGTCTACGGCTAATGGTAACAGGAGTCGGGTGAGGGAGTCCTGGACTAGGGGGTGTCCGGATAGCCAGACTATCATCATCGGCCGGACTCCAAGACTTTGAAGATACAAGATTGAAGACTTTGTCCCTTGTCCGGATTGGACTTTCCTTGGCGTGGAAGGCAAGCTTGGCAATACGGATATGTAGATCTCCTACCATTGTAACCGACTCTGTGTAACCCTAGCCCTCTCTGGTGTCTATATAAAACGGAGGATTTTAGTCTGTAGGACAACAATCACAACAACAATCATACCATAGGCTAGCTTCTAGGGTTTAGCCTCTTTGATCTCGTGGTAGATCCACTCTTGTACTACCCATATCATCAATATCAATCAAGTAGGAGTACAGTTTTACCTCCATCGAGAGGGCCTGAACCTGGGTAAAAACATCGTGTCGCTTGTCTCCTGTTACCATCCGCCTAGACGCACAGTTCGGGACCCCCTACCCGAGATCCGCCGGTTTTGACACCGACATTGGTGCTTTCATTGAGATTTCCTCTGTGTCGTCACTGATAGGCTTGATGGCTCCTTCGATCATCAACAACAACGCAGTCCAGGGTGAGACTTTTCGCACCGGACAGATCTTCGTATTCGGCGGCTTTGCACTGCGGGCCAATTCGCTTGGCCATCTGGAGCAGATCGAAAGCTACGCCCCTGGCCATCAGGTCAGATTTGGAAGCCTAAACTTCACGGCTGACATCCGCGGAGACTTGATCTTCGATGGATTCGAGCCACAGCCGAGCACGCCGCAATGTCTCGATGGGCATGATTTAGCTCTGCTACTGGATAGTGCCCTGGAGGCCGCACATGAGTCCGCTCCGATCCTTAATTTGGAGCCGACCGCGCAGATCGAGGATGGGTGGCTAGACACCGCCTTGGTGGCTGCAACCTCTACGGCGATGGAGCCGAATACTGACTTTGTCCCTTGTGACGCTCGTGACTCCGAGGTGCCGGACTCCTCTCCGGACTCCGAACCTCCCGCGCCCCCTCCAATCGAATCCGATTGGGCGCCGATCATGGAGTTCACCGCTGCGGACATCTTTCAACACTCACCTTTTGGCGACATCCTGAATTCGCTAAAGTATCTCTCGCTATCAGGAGAGCCCTGGCCGAATTGCGCTCAGGATGGTTGGGATGCGGACGACGAAGAAATTCAAAGCCCACCCACCACCCACTTTGTAGCCACTATCGACGATCTAACCGACATGCTAGACTACGACTCCGAAGACATTGACGTTATGGACGACAATGCCGGAGACGACCAAGAACCAGCGCCTACGGGGCACTGGAAGACCACCTTGTCATACGACATATACATGGTGGACATCCCAAAGGATGGGAATGGCGAAGAAGCAACGGAGGAGGACTCCTCCAAGAAACAGCCCAAGCGCCGGCCGAAGCGCCGGCCGCTCTAAATCCTGCCACAGCAAGAATGGAGATTCCGGCACCGGAGATAATAAGATCCCAGAGAGTGCCGAAGACAACCCCTTCCAGCAAGATCTAGCATAGGAGGATGGAGAAGCCAGACCTCACGAGAGAGCGGCAGACGAAGAGGTAGAGGATGATAATTACATGCCTCCCTCCGGAGACAAGGCAAGCCTCGACGACGACGGATTCGTCGTGCCCGAGGATCCCCTTGAACAAGAGCGTTTCAAACACAGGCTAATGGCCACAGCAAACAGCCTAAAGAAAAAGCAGCAACAGCTTAGAGCTGATCAAGACCTGCTAGCCGACAGATGGACTGAAGTCCTTGCGGCCGATGAGTATGAACTCGAACGCCCCTCCAAAAGCTACCCCAAACGCAAGTCGCTCCCCCGATTAGAGGAGGAGGCATATAAACCTGCATCACCAGAGCACAATACGGCTGACCGACCACTCGTGGCCGCGACAGAGAGGCCTTTAGGCCATCCATTAGAACCATACCCCGACATCGATCGAAAAGCACAAGGCCAGAGGGGAACGCTCCGGACTTGCAAGACATATTGGAGGATAAGGCAAGACAATCAAGATCGATCTACGGATCGCATGGGCGCCCCATGGCACGCGACGACAACCGTCGCGCCGGACACAGCAAGTCCGGCCGGGCCGAACACAGTAGACAAAGCTCGTTTGAGCTACGTCGTGATATAGCCCAATATAGAGGCGCCACACACCCATTATGCTTCACAGATGAAGTAATGGATCATCAAATCCCCGAAGGGTTTAAACCCGTGAACATTGAATCCTACGATGGCACAACAGACCCCGCGGTTTGGATCGAAGACTATCTCCTTCATATCCACGTGCCCCGCGGTGACGATCTTCACGCCATCAAATATCTCCCACTCAAGCTTAAAGGACCAGCTCGGCATTGGCTTAACAGCTTGCCAGCAGAATCAATTGGGTGTTGGGAAGACCTGGAAGCCGCATTCCTTGACAACTTCCAGGGCACATATGTGCGACCACCAGACGCCGATGACCTAAGCCACATAATTCAGCAGCTAGACGAATCGGCCAGACAGTTCTGGAGATGGTTCTTAACAAAGAAAAATCAAATCGTCGACTGTCTGGATGCAGAGGCCCTCGCAGCCTTCAAACATAACATCCGCGACGAGTGGCTGGCCCGGCACCTAGGACAGGAAAACCCAAAATCCATGGCAGCCCTCACATCACTCATGACCTGCTTTTGCGCGGGAGAGGACAGCTGGCTAGCCCGCAGTAACAACCTCAGCAAAAATTCTGGCAGTCCAGATACCAAGGACCGCAATGGCAGGTCATGTCGCAACAAAAACCAACGCCGCATTAACGGTGATAACACTGAGGATACATCAGTCAACGCTGGATTCAAAGGCTCTAAACCCGGCCAGCGGAAAAAGCCATTCAAATGAACTACTCCGGGTCCGTCCAACTTGGACCGAATACTCGACCGCTCGTGCCAGATACACGGCTCCCCCGAAAATCCAGCCAATCACACCAACAGGGATTGTTGGGTATTCAAGAAGGCAGGCAAGCTAATTGCCGAAAACAATGACAAGGGACTGCATAGCGATGACGAGGAAGAGACCCGGCCGCCGAACAATAGAGGACAGAAGGGTTTCCCCCCACAAGTGCGGACGGTAAACATGATATACGCAACCCACATACCCAAGAGGGAGCGGAAGCATGCACTCAGGGACGTATACGCGATGGTGCCAGTCGCCCCGAAGTTCAACCCGTGGTCCTCCTGCCCGATCACTTTTGATCGAAGGGACCACCCCACTAGTATCCGCCACGGGGGATTCGCCGCATTGGTTTGAGACCCAATCGTAGATGGATTTCACCTCACTAGAGTCCTGATGGACGGCGGCAGTAGCCTGAACCTGCTTTATCAGGATACAGTGTGCAAGATGGGCATAGACCCCTCAAGGATTAAACCAACAAATACGACCTTCAAAGGCGTCATAACAGGTGTAGAGGCCAATTGTACAGGCTCAGTTACACTGGAAGTGGTCTTCGGATCCCCGGATAACTTCCGAAGCGAGGAGTTAATCTTCGATATAGTCCCGTTCCGCAGCGACTATCATGCTCTGCTCGGACGAACCACGTTCGCAAAGTTCAACACGGTGCCGCACTATGCATACCTCAAGCTCAAGATGCCAGGCCCTCGAGGAGTCATCACGGTCAACGGAAACACTGAACGCTCCCTCTGAATGGAGGAACACACAACGGCTCTCGCGGCAGAAGTACAGAGCGGCCTCTTAAGGCAATTTTCGAGTCCGGCCGTTAAGCGACCGGACACAGCCAAACGCGCCCGGAGTAACCTACAACAAGACCACATGGCACGTTCCGAGCACGTGTAGCAATGCGGCCCCAACCCTAGCCCTTGCAAAATTGCAAGGCTGGTCCTTCGCGTACATCATTACGCTTTGGAGATACCATGGGCATAGGGGGAGGGACACGACCACCACAGGCCCAGAATGCAGCTTAAACCGCACCAGGGGCTCCCAAGTGTGTCACTCTTTTTCCTGTTTCTTTTTTCTTACCCACAGGACTCCATTCACCAGAGGTCCTGTCCGGCAGTAGACCTGCCGAACTCACGATGCAACAGCGAGGGGAGGAGAAAGGTTACGACGAGTATCCAGGTTGTCTCCATTAGGAGCATTAAATCCGTTTTATACACCATTCCGCAGCCTACCCCTGGAGGGGGACATGTTTAATAGTCCTATCCCTTTCTTACCGCACTATTTGTATCGTTCTGCATTCATGGCAGTATTTTTCGAATAAACAATGGATCGTTTTTTGCTTATAACGGCATTTCTTTCATACACATATGTTCATTTATGACATGCTGCATCCGTACACTTTGGTACGGCTAAATACACCAGGGGCTTAAGTTCCCCGCATTATGGTGTGATAAGTCCGAACACTTTCACAAGTGCGGCACCCCGAACTTATAGCATTATATGCATCGGCTCCGAATCATGTCTTTGGTCAATAGTTTGGTTTGCCCGGCTCCCATGTTTTGGTACCTTATGTTCCATTATATCGGCTAAGGTAGCACTGGGAGAACCACTGCGATTGCGCCCTGGTTGAGCTGGGCGAGTGCCTCAGTGGAGAAAGCTAAAACTAACTGTCATGATAAGGCGAGAGCTGGTCGCTGTTCGAGAGGTCTTTTCGAGTCCCTAAAGACTTATGCCGCTTAGAGCGAGGAACCGGCTTTTGTCTGGCCCAGGCATGGATAGCGCCCCGAACTCGGTCTTCCGAACACTAGGGGCTTCGCCGAAATTTAAAATTATAGAATTCTATGGCTAAGTGAGAGTGTTCAAGCATTATAAGTCCGGTTGCCTCGTTCGCTGTGTTGAGTGCCTCCCTAGATGGACCCAAAAATGGGAACAAGAGCGCTCAAGTTTATCCCGAACACCCCAGCACTCGTGGCATGGGGGCTGAAGCCGACGACTTGCCATCTCTCAGATTTGATAAACGGCCGCACAGAAGGTAATATTTTAAATTAACAAGCGTTGCTTAGCGCATATGAACAAAGTCTTCAGCGCACAGGATAACAAAATGCGAGTCTACTCAAATATTACATCTTTAGAGCACTCACCCGCAATCATGTGGGCACCCTTCAGGACACTCTTATAATACATTTCGGGCGTGCGATACTCCTTGCCCGCCGGCGGCGCGTCCGTCAGAACCTTCTCAGCGTCCATTCTGCCCCAGTGCACTTTCGCATGGGCAAGGGCCCGATGGGCACCTTCAATGCAGGCGGAGTGCTTGACGACCTCAACCCAGGGACACGCATCCACCAGCCGCCGCACCAGGCCGAAGTAGCTCCCAGGCATGGCCTCCTTGGTCCACAGCCGAACTATGAGGCCCTTCATGGCCTGTTCGGCTACCTTGTGGAGCTCGACCAGCTGCTTCAGCTGGTCGCTAAGGGGCACCGGATGTCTGGCCTCAGCATACTGAGACCAGAAGACTTCTCCGTCGAGCTCCCCTCCTCGGCCCGGTAGAAAGCGGCGGCATCGAACACGCTACGGGGCAGATCTGCGAACGCTCCTGGAGAGCTCGGAATTCGGGTAAGTAATAGGTAATTCACATTCACATGCTTGCTTTGCATGAAAAATGCCTTACCCGCCGCTATCTTCTTCAACGCCTAGATTTCCTGGAGGGCCTTATGGGATTCGACCTTAGCGGCTTTGGCACTCTCAAGAGCCGATGCAAGCTCGGACTCTCGAGTCTTTGAGTCGCGCTCCAAACCCTCATGTTTTTCCATGAGAGCCTGGAGCTCTTGCCGCACCTCCGCCACCTGCGCCTCCTGCTTCTCTCGCTCGGCTCGCTCCGCGGCCGCATTGCGTTCGGCCGCGGACACCGCCTCCTTCAAGGTCGCCACTTCGTTCGTGGCCCCTGGAGTACCCACGTTATCCTTGTTTCTCTTGCAACCAAATCCTTTTCTGTAAGGTACAAATTTAATACGGTGTCACTCACCTTCCTTGTCCTCGAGCTGCTTCTTGGCACGGCCGAGCTCGTTCTCGGACCGCTCGAGGCTCTGCTTCAAAGCATTGACCTCCGCAGTCAGTGCGGCAGAGGTCAGTAGCGCAGCCTGCAATCCCATATTAACATATTTTTTAGAACTCTTGCATATATCTTTTTAGATCCTCAGTTCAGTTTTTCTTTCCGAACACCGAACCGAGCATCAGGGGCTACTGTCTATGCGGTATTATATTACATATCCTAAAATTCTTACCTCAAAGCCTGTTAGAAGGCTGCTGCAGGCTTCGGTCAGCCCGCACTTGGCAAGCTGAACCTTCTGAATCACCGCACTCATGACAGTGCGGTGTTCTTTTTCGATGGAAGCGCCTTTGAGAGCCTCCAGCAAGCTATCCGGCGCCTCCGGTTGGACAAAGGCCGCCGGTGTCACAGTCTTGCCCTTCTTACGAAGGGGCCGCTCGCTGAACTCCGAAACTACTGCAGGTTCCGGTGCAGAGTCCAGTGCAGAGTTCGAGAGGTTGCCTTGCGGCACCTCCGGGGCCTCCTCCTCCTGGCGGGTCCCTTCTCGGGATCCCACCTCGGCGTCGTCGGCGTCACGGGGAGTTGAGGCGGTCGGAAGAAAGTCCATATCCGACGTGTCCAAGGACCTGCTCGACGAAGCAGGAAGACCCTCCTTGGCCGGACTACAGGTTGTATGCGGCATTAGAGAGACACCGTGTGGCAAAAAGAAAAATTATAAACTATCTTGGAGTATGGATACTTACGATCTCGCCAGGGGCTTGGCCCTTGAAGGCCACTCCTCGTTGTCGTCGCCAATGCTGGCAGAACAGTCCGGGGAAAGGGTCGTTCCCTTCTTGGACCCTTCGGCCTCCCTCGCTGGGGAGGCCTTCCTCTTGTTCTCTCCCCCCGCTGGGGGAGAGGCTTCTTTCTTCTCCTTCTCATCCTCAGGGGAGGAGTCCGCCTGGGAGTCATCGTACGATGAGTCCGATACCACCTGGCGCCGGGAACTCCTTCGGGTTCCCGTGGCCTTCTTCTTGGCCTTCTTCTCCGGCACCACGTAGAGTGCCGGTACCAGCAGCCCCGTCAAACGGGTGTCCGCTGGGCCTTCTGGAAGGGCAGCCGGACAGTTAACCTGTCCGGACGTCTTCTGTCAGTCCTGTTAAAGGTATTGGGAGTTTAGATCCCACATAGAGTCAAACTATGAGAAAAAATGAGTGTCCCATAAAGTATACCATAGCTTACCTCGCCGGCCGGGCGCTGCATGCTGAATCCGCGATCTCCAGTTGTGGATGCGGGAGCTTTGGCACCCTTGAACAGCACCCTCCAGGTAGCTTCGTACGTCGTGTCGAAGAGCCCGCTCAAGGTCCGGTGCTTTGCCGGATCAAACTCCCACAAATTGAAGGCCCGTTGCTGGGAAGGGAGAATCCGGCAGACGAGCATGACCTGGATCACGTTGACAAGCTTAAGCTTCTTGTTCACCAGGGTCTGGAGACAGGACTGGAGTTCGGTCAGCTCTTCCGAACTACCCCATAGCAAGCCCTTCTCTTCTAGGAGGTGAGCTGCATGGGGATGCCAGATCTGAATTCGGGGGCTGCTGCCCATTTAGGGTCACGCGGCTCGGTGATGTAGAACCACCCCCATTGCCACTCTTTGATGGATTCCACGAAGGCACCCTCGGGCCAGATGACGTTGGGCATTTTGCCCACCATGGCGCCTCCGCACTCCGCTTGGATGCCCTTCACAACCTTCGGCTTGACATTGAAGGTCTTTAGCCATAAGCCGAAGTGGGGCTGGATGCAAAGGAAGGCCTCGCACACGACCATAAACGCCGAGATATTGAGGATGAAATTTGGGGCCAGATCGTGGAAATCCAGGCCGTAGTAATACATGAGCCCCCGAACGAAGGGGTGGAGTGGGAAGCCCAGTACGCGGAGGAAGTGGGGAAGGAATACGACCCTCTCATGGGGCCTGGGGGTGGGGATGAGCTGCCCCTTGTCGGGCAGCCGGTGCGCGATGTCGCTGGACAGGTATCCGGCGCTGCTCTGCTTCTCGATGTGCCCCTCTGTGACGGAGGAGGCCATCCACTTGTCTCCAGCTCCGGACATGGCTGGAAAGGGTCGAGGTGAGATGTGCGGACTTGGGCGCTGGAGCTCGAGTGCACAGAGATGGATATGCAAAGGAGGAAGAAGGCGTAGGTAAAGGAGATGGATCCTTATCCCCTTATATATGGGCGGACGAAGCTATGCATCCCCACCGGCCTGGTAAAACTCGCTTAATCTCCCAAGCGGCTCAATCAATGGCGCAGTTGGGTTACCCGCGTCCGTACTGATGGGAATCTCGGAATAAGGGGAACACGATCTCTGCTTCGACAAGACGTGCCAAGGAAACCGCTTCGCTAAACGCGCTGAGGTGGTATAATAGAAATGATCCAAGTAAAGGCTTGGTAGTGGTGTGACGTCACGCCACAAAATACGTCAGCAGATTGAACTTGTGTGAATATTATTCTCAATACGGTGGTACGTGGAATTTATTTTGCGGAGCCGGACACTATCCTGGTGTTCACAATCTTCTATGAACTATTCAGAGGAGGAACCCACCTTGCAATGCCGAAGACAATATGCGCGCCGGACTCGTTGTCAATGAAGCCTGGTTCAGGGGCTACTGAGGGAGTCTTGGACTAGGGGGTGTCCGAATAGCCGGACTATCGTCATCGGTCGGACTCCAAGACTATGAAGATACAATATTGAAGACTTCGTCCCGTGTCCGGATGGGACTTTCCTTGGCGTGGAAGGCAAGCTTGGCAATACGGATATGTAGATCTCCTACCATTGTAACCGACTCTGTGTAACCCTAGCCCTCTCCGGTGTCTATATAAATCGGAGGGTTTTAATCCGTAGGACAACAATCACAACAACAATCATACCATAGGCTAGCTTCTAGGGTTTATCCTCCTTGATCTCGTGGTAGATCCACTCTTGTACTACCCATATCATCAATATCAATCAAGCAGGAGTAGGGTTTTACCTCCATCGAGAGGGCCCGAACCTGGGTAAAAACATTGTGTCCCTTGTCTCCTGTTACCATCCGCCTAGACACACAGTTCGGGACCCCCTACCCGAGATCCGTCGGTTTTGACACCGACAGCGGGGGACACGATGTTTACCGAGGTTTGGACCCTCTCTATGGAGGTAATACCCTACTTCCTGCTTGATTGATCTTGATGATATGAGTATTAGAAGAGTTGATCTACCGCGAGATCATAGAGGCTAACCCTAGAAGAGAAACGCACCGGTTGGGAATAGAAGAGAAACGCACCGGTTGGGAATAGAATTGGGATGACAAACTCGATAAACAAGAAGGATTAGTATTCACATAGGAATATGAGAACACCGCTTAGGAAAGGTATGGATTCAACTTTGACTTTGAAGCAACTTGAATACCACAAATAAAACAAAACAAATGATTTGGCTTGCAGAATAAGCCGGAACAAACATATGATAGAGATTTTGTCCGAAGTTTTCATGGTGGGGCGCACACGGGCTCGATCTTATACCACCATCATGTACAAGGCAGTGCACATGACATGTGAAGTGTCCTCGAACCAGCATAGCCAATGGTTCTTTAAGACACAATGAGACAACTTTAAAACGACCGTGGATAGGCGGACCACTAGACGTCGAACCCCAATCTCATATCATGCATCTGTCGGACAGATATTCTAGGAGCTACTTGAATTCCCACCTATAAAACTCCTGAAACTTTCTGGTTATGCAATCTGGTGTTGGGGATACAGTGGAAGCAATATATATCTCACCCAAAACTAACAGTCCCTACATCCAAGTTGTATCCATCCGTCATCACATAACTAAGAAACCTTCGGAAATCGTGTACCTCAACCTTCGAAAAGCATCTGTTATATGAGCTATGGCAATACTCCCGAACTCCCGCCCCAGTACTGGGTGGCGTCGATGTTATCTCACCAACAACTGCATAAAAGAGATTTTCGATGTCGGCAAACTCAGGTATTACAGAACTGCAATGATAAAATTATGACGACAACACCTTAGAGCTCAACTCCCCGGGACACTGCCACAACCCCTAAATGTCACGAGGCACCAAGAACAATGTTCTCGTCATAAGAATATCGGAATAATCCCAAGATACCCGCGTGATCCTAAAAAAATTAGTGAAATTTGAGGAGAAGAAAGTCAAAACATCTACGTCAGGAGACCTCACCAGAGCGACGAAGGGACTAGGGAACAAAAAGAATCCTACTCTCCAATATATATAATCCTAAGACTCAAAACATTTTTGTTCTAGACTCAACAACGTCAGCGATTCAATCCAGCAGGGGGCTCCTAAGTCAGGGATGGCTCTGATTACCAACTTGTAACACCCACGATGCGGCTATATCTCCCACGTGTCGAAGCACGACTTAGAGGCATAACCGCATGGTGGTTTTGTCGCAAGAAGGGTCATCTTCACACAATCCCATGTAATGAACAAGAAAGGGATAAAGAGTTGGCTTACAATCGCCACTTCACACAATGAACATATAATTCATACATCATTCAGAGTACACACATATAGTCCGACTACGGACGAAGCCAAAAGAAAAGAAGATAACCCAACTGCTAGATCCCCGATCATCCCAACTGGGCTCCACTACTGATCAACATGAAATGATACATAGCAACGACCAAGGTCTTCGTTGAGCTCCCATCTGAGCTTGATTGCAACACCTGCACTGGTATCATCGGCACCTGCAACTATTGTGATAGTATCTGGTGAGTCACGAGGACTTAGCAATCTCAAAACCCGCGAGATCAAGACTATTTAAGCTTATGGGTAGGAAGTGGTAATGAGGTGGAGTTGCAACGAGCACTAAGCAAAAATGGTGGCTAACATACGCAAATAAGAGCGAGAAGAGAAGCAACGGAACGGTCGTGAAGCTAGAAGTGATTAAGAAGTGATCCTGAACTCCTACTTACGTCAAACATAACCCAAAACCGTGTTCACTTCCCGGACTCCGCCAAAAAGAGACCATCACAGCTACACACGCGGTTGATGCGTTTTAATTAAGTCAAGTGTCAAGTTCTCTACAACCGGATATTAACAAATTCCCATCTACCACATAACCGTGGGCACGACTTTCGAAAGTTTAAACCCTGCAGGGGTGTCCCAACTTAGCCCATCACAAGCTCTCACGGTCAACGAAGGATATTCCTTCTCCCAGGAAGACCCGATCAAACTCGGAATCCCGGTTTACAAGACATTTCGACAATGGTAAAACAGGACCAGCAAAGCCGCCCGATGTGCCGAAAAATCCCGATAGGAGTCGCACGTATCTCGTTCTCAGGGCACACCGGATGAGCCAGACGTCGGGTTGGCATAGACCCTGGTTGCCCAGGGGGCGCCGGACATCGCTCGGTTTGGACCAGCGCCCGGAGGAGCACTGGCCTGGGGGGATAAATAAAGATGACCCCTGAGTCTGCACAACCCAAGGGAAAAAGTCTTAGGTGGCAAATGTTAAAACCAAGGTTGGGCCTTGCTGGAGGAGTTTTATTCAAAGCAAACTGTCAAGGGGGTCCCATAAATCACCCAACCGCATAAGGAACGCAAAATCAAGGAACATGACACTAGTATGACGGAAACTAGGGCGGCAAGAGTGGAACAAAAAACCACGCATAAGGCCGAGCATTCCACCCTTTACCAAAAATATAGATGCATTTATTAAATAAGAGATATTGTGATATTCCAACATAATCCTGTCCATCATGGAGCAATCTTCAACTTCACCTGCAACTAACAATGCTATAAGAGGGGCTGAGCAAAGCGGTAACATAGCCAAGCAACGGTTTGCTAGGAAGGGTGAAAAGGTTAGATGCTGACATGGCAATATGGGAGACATGGTAAACAAGTGATAGGTAGCGCAGCATAGCGATAGAACGAAGCAACTAGCAAGCAAAGATAGAAGTGATATCGAGGGTAATGGTCATCTTGCCTGAAATCCCGCTAGGAAGAAGAACGAGTCTAAGAAGAAGACAAACGGACGTAGTCGAAAGAACGGATCCTCACAATCGCAACGTAACCGGAACTATCAAGGAGAAGCACAACCGGAAATAAGCAAAGGACATAGTAAACAACCATCACATAAACATGGCATGATGCACAACCAAGTATGATGCATGTCCGGTTTAATGAGGCATGGCATGGCAAAGTGCAACAAACAATACTACAAGTTAAGTGGAGCTCAATATGCAACGAGTTGCATATTGATGAAACACCACATCAATTATTTAGTTCTCTCGCGTTTATGTACACAACAATATTAAATGTTGTTAAACATGGCAAGAGGTGAAACATAAGTAAACTAACTATTTAGGCAAGTTTAAATGAGGCCGGAATAACAAACAACAATTCCAGAAAATCCCCACATGTCATTTAGCAATTTAAAGCAAACAACATTTTAAGATTTTAAATGTTGTTATCATGATGCGGATGACATATACAAGTTTATGCAATTTTTAAGAAAATGTTGACAAGAGCATGTTATGAAGCATTTGGTCACCATGGCGGAACGAAAAGGGTGCCACGGCGGTGAAACAAAAATGGTGCCACGGCAACATTCCGGTCCCGGTAAATTGATTGAGATACCGATGCAAAAGAGAAGTGTGCGGATGTGCGGGACATGCAAAAGATGGTGGGGTGATCCCGGATACCGGATTCCCATGTGTCGGTGGCATGGCAAAAGAGGGGCATCGCAAGCGACAATTCGATCACGGTGCAAACACGAGCATCTCATACAACACATGCATTTGATCACGATCGGTCATCTCGGTGGTTATACCTTTGAAGCATGTGTTTTCCGGGCGGAACGAGTTCAAAGCGGTGTAGATGGAAGTAGACATTCTCGCAGCGGTCGTAGTGGAAGTAGTTGTACTCGTGTCATAGTGGGAACTAGTGGTGCTACCGGTCATCGGCGACGGTAGTGGAAGTAGACGTTCACGGGTCATCATGGTACTCGCGGGCTTGGCGACGGTAGTTATACTTGGCGAAATGCACGTCGGCGGTAGTCATTCTAGGCAGGAAACAGTAGTTGTACACAGTTCGTAGATGTTCATGTCGTTGTAGTCGTACATGTCCGGAGAAGAACTTGTCGTATCCATCTAGTCGAACTTGGTGTATCCAAAGGGGTACTTGCCGGATCCACAACACTGTGACCGTTCGTGGCAGGGGAACTTGATGTTCACGGGTCTCCCAAAGACGTCGTGGTACTTGGCACTTGCGTTGTGTTGCTTGGGGAACCAGGGTACTTGGCAGGTTCCACACGGAGATGCATCGATGGTGCTCGGAGGCAGCAACGGGTGGCTACCCAAACAGGGCGCAGGAGGTGAGGGAGATAACTTGCTGCTGGGGAGAACCTCGTCCATGGCGAGGTGGAGACTGAACGGTGGTGGAGCTCGGTGCAAGGCAGACACAGAGGTGAAGCAGGTGACGAGGCAGGGGCAACATGGGAGGAAGCAGGGGCGATGCTTGGGGCTCGGGGTGGCGCTTGGCAAAAGGATCAGCTCCAATGATGGCGCTCGCCAGCGCGGCACCGAAGAATGCAGAGACGAGGAGGAGGGAGCGACGTCATGGGGCAGCATGGGAGGCGAAGGCCGGCGGCGGCATTTCGGCGAGGAGCTCCTGGTTCATGGCGGCAGAGGAGCTCCAGCAGGGCCGAGGCGGCGGCAGGGGAGGACCTTGATGAAGCGTAGCCTGATCGGGCGACGGCGGCGGGCTCCGGTGGCTGGCTGGTGGCGCGGAGGCGACATGGTCTACGGGGAGGCGCGGGGCCGTGTGGGTGTGAAGGGGATCGGGCGAGAGATGTGGCGCGAAGGAGGGGACGGGGAAGATCGAGGAGATGGGCTCCTCTGATGGCGTGAGGGAGGAGAGGGAGACGAGAGGGAGAGGTCGAGAGGACGAGGGTTGGGGTAGCTAGGGTTATCGAGCTAGTGGGGGCGGCTGGACCTCCAGGGGCAAATGGGCCTGCCTGGCTAGGCTGCTGGGCTCTCTTCTCCCTCTCTCTTATTCTCTAGAAACAGAAAATAACAAAGAAGAAAAGGAGAAGAAAGGAGGTGTTGGGGAAGAAATTGGACACACGGACAATTTTCCCGGACCCACAAGAATGTGCTTGTTCCGAGAAAATACAGAAGGCCATGGTTGAAAGATGTAAATTCAAACTCATTTGAATTTAATTCAAATGGGTTTGAACTAGTACTTGATAAAAGGAAGGTCCAAAAATGTTGAGGATTTCGGTGGGGCTCCGGAAAATGACGAAATAATTTATTGGACAAAGTTTGAGGTCAAGAAGTGAGATAACAAAGGCATGGAGAATTATTTTGGAAGTGTGTCAAAGGTAATTCCACATCAATGGAATATTTTATAATAGCACCCTAATATTGGGAGAATATGTTATAAAGAGAAGTCACCCTTCCCTCGATTTAAATGGATCTAAGATCCATACAATTTATTTAGTTGAGTTTTAAAAATTAAATGACATGATGGCATGATGACATGATGCAATGCAAAAGGTGGCATGATGAATGCACAAACAAAACAGATCACACGATAAAACTCGAAATAGCTGGAAGTCTTCTGGAGCGTCGGTCTCGGGGCGTTACAGTACGTCACGCATCCTGACTGGAGAAATTAGTACCCCCGTGTCGGAGGATGAACGGGGAGGAGAATCTAGCATCCCCTCTTCCCACGGGAAGAAAAGGATTGCCCTGTAGACCTGGAAGTAGAGGTCTCCAAACAAGGGAAGAAACCTTCATCAGGGGGCCCTGCCCTGAAGGGCAACATTGCTGCATCACGCCCACAGGGGCCCAGCCGTTAACCAAGTCGTAAGTGAACAAATGTGCTTAGTAAGCATACCCCATTCTTTTTCTGAGAATAACGACTGATACATATGTTTTGCAGTTCGGCTCATAGCCTCCCTCCACAATGTTCGTCCTCGGGGGATCTTCTTCCGGAGATGATGGAGAGCGAAACGCCTCCTCATACTCCACCTCATGAGGCGGACGATCTTGAGGTGTAGTCCCGGAGGATCTCTCCCGATCCGCAGAGACCGGAAGGTAACTCTTCGGCCGTCCGAATTCTGGGGTTTTCAGCTCCTAGAGAGACCAAAAGAAAAAGCCCGGGATTGTCCGATGGACAACCAGACACATTGATAGGTCTTCTACAGCAAGCGGCTATCTTAGAGGCACATCATACCTTAATGGGTATGGTGGTGGAGAGGATTTCATCCGCAAAAGGCGGGTTGAATGAAGCTTTTACGAGCCTGGTAAGAGGCTTTGAGGTAAGCAAAGTGATATTCTTTAATTATACCGTAAACGCAAGGTGCACTTTGTATAGGTAGTAGCCCCTAAGACTCTGGTTGCCATCTGGATGAGGTGAGCAGAGGATCATAGTCTCTCGTAATGATTGTGCCAATTTTGTGTGCAGGCGGCTGCAGCTCCGGCGGCAGACTGGACTGCTGAATTTTTTGAACTAAGGCGACAACTTGACGTGGCGGATGCGGACATCACGCTTGTGAACAAGCGGATTGACGAGGCACAGGGTATGTATATTTGGGTGGTAAGAAAATATTAATAAAAGCATGATGCTAGGACTTATAATATGCTTTGACTGTAGATGGTGCTGCCGCCGTGGAGACCCTTCGGGCAGAGCTTGCCCGGGCGAAGGAGCAAGCCAGGAGAAGCGATGCGGCCACCATTAAGGCAGCTAATTAATTAAAAGCTGAACAGGCTGCTCATCGCCAAAGTGGGGATAAAGTAGCCAACATGGCTCTTGAGCTACAAAATGCCGCCAGCCGATATGAGCGTCTCGAAAGGGAAAGACAAACAAAAACGGCTGACCTAAAGAAGGACTTACAAGCAGCAAAGGAAACTCGCTCTGAGATTAGAGTGGCTCGGGAGGAGCTTCGGCAAGCCGGTGATATTGCGGCTCGGAGGCCATTTTTATTGCGAACGAAATTCGGCGATCCTAAGTATGCCCCTCTTAATCAATTGTGGACTTCTTCAGACGCATACTTGGATTTTGCAGTGCTGCTGATGCGACGCAGTATTTCAAAGATCGAGAAGATCATGAGGTGGAAAGATTGTTCTGGTTGCAGTTCAGTGCTCCAAAGCGTCTGCTGCTGCTGAATGAGCAAATGGCCGAGTGCGCCGAGCTACATAGGGTTATTCGGGCTTGCCATGAAGGCTGTCGTGGATCACCTGTGGCCGAAGGAACCGAGTCCGGATAGTTATTTTGGTTTGGAGCAATGATTTATACATGCTATGCTGCATATCAACGTTGTCAAGAGGTCGGCGTGCACAGAGGGTGCGCGGATGGCCCTTGCCCATGTTAAGACATATTGGGCGAAGATGGAGGCCACCAATATTGCAACTAGGGGTCCGCCCGTGGGCCAGGACTGGCCCGAGCACTATTTTGAAGAAGTATTAGAAGGTGCCCGTTTAATAGAGGCTCAGTGCTGAAAGAATACCATGTTTGAATGACGTGTATCTTGATTGTAAAAACAATACTTTTGATAATGAAGGCTATATTTATACTTTTGCCCGTAAAGTATTGTGGTGTCTCCTGTGCGACCGCTTATGTATATATATATATAACCTGAAAGTTTGCAGTCGTCGGCTTCAGCCCCCTCGCATATAATGCGGGAGTGTTCGGCAAAGCGCGTAATCACACTTGATCCAATGTCTTGGTCCGTTAAGGAGGTGGTAGCGCGGCGAACAAGGCAATTGGACCATATAGCTTTAACACTTTCACTTAGCCATAAGAGTTTGACGGTGGGGCTACTATATGGCCCCTGGTATGTCCGCGTTAATCCGAATACGGTGTGTGTACATACGTGACCGGGAAACCGGTCCTTCCTTAATGCGGAGGAATCGCGAAGATTCCGCTGAGTCATCGAGTGGTTGACCAGTCTCTCGCTTTATCATGAAATTCAGGTTTCGGCTTTCTCTACTAAGGTGCTCATCCGGATGAACCAGGGCACAATCGCAGTAGTTCTCCCGGTGCCACGTTAGCCGATAGAGCGGAACATAAGGTAGCAACACACGGGAGCCGGGCAAACCCAACTATTGACCAAAGACATGATTCGGAGCTAATGCATATAAGGAAAAACTCGTGACGCCGAACACTTCGGAAGGTATTCAGACTTTAAAACTTATACTGAGCTGAGTACCGCCCTCGATAATGAACCCAGAATTTCGATGTATGTGCATCAATCCGGCGTGACAAAAGAGCGCCTGCATTGACAGCATAGATCAAAGACACACTGGCTGCTATCTCTGTAACGTCTATTTTAGAATGGCGAATCATAAGCTCGCCGGTAACGCCGTTATCCCTCTTGGTTAAGTGCCAAGAGGGTGTGAGACAACAAGAGACAATAAAAAAGGTTTACACATGGTCTTAATCTAAAAAGAAACCTTCGGACAGGGCCCTGTTGCACGTCTGCGCCTTTGTCTCCATTGTGCTGTATCTTTGAAGGGTGTAGCACGATGGTCACCTGTAAAAAAAGGGAGAAACCCAGGTGAAATATTCTGGTGTGACCGTGCGTAATGTCGGTTAAACTTAATGAACCATGAAAATTCAATTTCTTGAGTGTAAATAGGATCAAGCCGAACTATGGACCCTTTACATGCGGGCAGCCCCCAGCACCACATATGGAGGCATAGCCATTAATCAAGCTCAGTTTATCTGGGCTGCTACGACTAGTGGTGCGCCGGACACGTCTATCCGTGTCCGTGGTCTCGAGGACCGATCAGTTACTCGGGTTGGAGAGGCCGTTCAGTGGATCGGCTGCTAGAGCTGCCACATAGTCTTCCGCGCGAAGATAACACTCTGCGTTTCTGCAGATAGTGATGATGCCGCGTGGACCAGGCATCTTAAGTTTGAGATAAGCGTAATGCGGTACTGCGTTGAAACTAGCGAAGGCCGTTCTTCCGAGTAGTGCATGATAACCGCTTCTGGACGGAGCGATGTCGAAGATTAGTTCTTCGCTTTGAAAGTTGTCGATAGAACCGAATACAACCTCTAACGTCAAAGAGCCCGTGCAGCAGGCCTCTATGCCTGGTATTACTCCTTTAAAGGTAGTTCTTCTTTGGTTGATTCTTGACGGGTCTATCCCCATCTTGCAGACAGTGTCCTGATACATCAGATTAAGACTACTTCCGCCATCCATGAGGACTCGGGTGAGATGGTATCCGTGAATTATTGGGTCGAGAACCAAGGCGGCCAAACCTCCATGCTGGATACTAGTCGGATGATCCCTGCGATCGAAGGTGATTGGGCAGGGCGACCATGGATTGAATTTGGGGGCGACTGGTTCTGCAGCGTATACGTCTCAGAGTGCACGTTTGAGCTTCCTCTTTGGTATGTGGGTGGCGTAAATCATGTTCACTATTTTGACCTCTGGTGGAAATTTTTTTCTATCCCCCAGTGTTCGGCTGGCGAGGTTCGTCCTCATATTCACTTGGCGGCTTCCTCCCCTTGTGTTCGGCGTTTAGCTTGCCGGCTTGCTTGAAGACCCAACATTCTCTGTTGGTGTGATTCGCAGGTTTCTCGGGGGTGCCATGAATCTGATAGGACCTGTCTAGAATTTTATTGAGGCTGGACGGTCCATCTCTGCTGCCTTTAAATGGCTTTTTCCATTGACCGGGTCTAGAGCCCATGAATCCGGCATTTACCGCTGTCTTGTATGGGCAGTCTTCATTATTTCGACGCTTGTTTTTATTGCGTCGCGGTTTTCCATTGCCATCCATTATTTTGGACGTGCCTGGATTGTTGGTGCCACTTCGGGCCAACCAACTGTCCTCGCCTGCGCAAAAGCGGGTCATAAGAGTTGTTAAGGCTGCCATTGTCCTTGGCTTTTCCTGGCCGAGGGGTCTGGCAAGCCATTCGTCCCGGACACTGTGTTTGAAAGCTGATAGGGCTTCAGCATCCTAACAGTTGACGATTTGGTTCTTCTTGGTGAGAAATCTGTACCAAAGCTTATGGGCTGACTCTAGGATTGTTGGATTATGTGACTTAAATCGTCTATATCCGGAGGCCGGACATAGGTCCCTTGAAAATTAGCCCTGAAAGCGTCCTCGAGTTCCTCCCAACTTCCAATTGAATTTTCGGGGAGCCTTTTCAACCAGTGCTGAGCTGGTCCTTTCAACTTGAGGGGCAGGTATTTGATGGCATGAAGATAGTCTCCGCGAGCCATATGGATGTGAAGAATAAAGTCCTCAATCTAGACTGCAGGGTCTGTCATTCTGTCGTATGCCTCGATGTTTACGGGTTCAAACCCCTCTGAAATTCATGATCCAGCACCTCATCGGTGAAGCACAGGGGGTGTGTGGCGCCCCTGGACTTGGATGTGTCGTGGCGTGGGTCCGACGGCTGTAGTGTGCGGTGTTGATTCCGACCTGGTAGTCGATCCGTATAGTCGGTTTGGTGGCCGTGATCCTGCATAGGAGCATGTTTCCTAGATCCATAGATGGACCTGGCCATATCAGCTCTTTTGTCCATGTGCTCACATAGATCATGTGCAGACTTGTGTGCGGCATCGTTAGCCGCTCTGTCTCGGCCACGGGGTGGTCGGTCCGGCAGATCGGCTTTATTGTTTTCAGCTGAATGGGTGCTATAGCCACGTCATCGAATTCGGGCAGCAGCTTGCGTTTTGGATAGTTCTTTGTGTGTCGATCACCACCGTATATTTCGTCAGTGTCGAGCACTTTGCTCCATCTGTGGTTGAGCGTATCCTACGCGGCTTTAAGCCGTTGCTTCTGCTTCTTCAGGCTCCTCGCGGTGACAATAAACCTTTTGTGGAGGTGCTCTTGTTCCAAGTGCTTTTCTGGGATGACGTGTGCATCATCGTTCGGACTGTTCTCCTTTCCAGAGATAGGTTTATATGTTTTGCGTTCGTCATTGCTGTGATCGGACAGCGGCCCCGGACTGTGTTCACTATCTCCTTGCCCGTCCTACTTCATCGGTGGGTCTGTGCGGTCGTTGTTGTCTTCGGCATCGTCCGGGGTGTTATTCTTTCTTGTACTAGTGTCGCTATTTTTGCTATGGCGGGGCTAAGAGCGGCGCCGCTGACGTTGGCGCTTTCGCTGCTTCTCAGGAGTTGTTGCATCCTTCTGCTCCTAGCCATTGTTTTCTTTGGGTGTGTCCACCATGTATATGTCATATGGTGAGGTGGATGTCCAGTGCCCGATGGTCGGTGGTTCCTGTTCTACCCCGGTATCATTGTCGATACCGTCGATGTCTTCGGAGTTGAAATCAAGCATGTCGGTTGAGTCGTCGAAAGTGGCTATTAAGTGGGTGTTGGGTGGGTAACGAATTCCTTTGTTGTCCGCTTCCCACTCAAGCCGGACATAGTTCGGCCAAGAGTCTCCTGACAGGGAGAGAGATTTTAGTGAGTTTAGCATGTCGCCCAAGGGTGAGAGCTGAAAGATATCCGCGGAGCTAAACTCCATGATCGGTGCCCAGTTAGGCCCGATGGGCGGGGATGCACGCGGTTCGGAGCCTATGGCCGAGTCAGAGGGTCCGGGGACACATACCTCCTTGGAAGTGAGATTTGTGTTTGGCTCTATCGCCACAGAGTGTGCGGCCTCCATGGCAGGGTCCATCCACCCGTCCTCGGATGGCACGATCTGCTCTGGATTTAAAGTCGGGGCAGCTGTAGGTGTGATCTCCTGAACACCGTCCAATGGCAGATCGAAGTCATGCTCATTGTGACTGTAGGGCGCACCTGTCATGGGCTCGAATCCGTCGAAGATCAAGTCTCCGCGGATGTTGGCAGTGTAGTTCAGGCTTCCAAACCTGACCTGATGGCCAGGGGCATAGCTATCGATCTGCTCTAGATGGCCAAGCCAATTGGCCCGTAGTGCGAAGCCACCGAATATGAAGATTTGTCTGGGGAGAAAAACCTCACCCAGGACCTCGTCGTTGTGGATGATTGAAGGGGACATCAAGCCTTATGGTGACGACACAGTGGAACTCTCAATTAAAGCACCAATGTTGGTGTCAAAACCGGTGGATCTCGGGTAGGGGGTCCCAAATTGTGCGTCTAAGGCTAATGATAACAAGAGGCGGGGGACACGATGTTTACCCATGTTCAGGCCCTCTCTATGGAGGTAATACCCTACTTCCTGCTTGATTGATATTGATGATATGAGTATTACAAGAGTTGATCTACCACGAGATCATAGAGGCTAACCCTAGAAGCTAGCCTATGATTCTGATTGTTCTTGTCCTACGGACTAAACCCTCCGGTTTATATAGACACGAAGTGGGATAGGGTTACAAAGAGCCAGTTAAAGAAAAGGGAATCTACATATCTGAATCGCCAAGCTTGCCTTCCACGCAAAAGAGAGTCCCCCCCCCCCGGACACGGACGAAGTCTTCAACCTTGTATCTTCATAGTCTAACAGTCCGGCATGAGCATATAGTCCAGCTATCCGAGGACCCCCTAATCCAAGACTCCCTCAGCTGCTGAGGGCAACCAGCCTCCGGAGCCCCCGGTCCTTCCTGAGGCTGAGGTTTCTTCTGCCTTGGCGCTGAGGGCGTCTCCTCCCTTGCCCAGCTCGTGGCCAAGTCATGGTGTTCCTGCACCCTCCGGGACCCTGGAAGAGGCAAGGGCGGTGCTGGACCTCCTCCAGGGTGAGCTTCTGGGCCCGGATCATCGTTCGGCGCAAGGACGCCCGGGGCTGATCTCTGGTTGGCTCAAGGTTGATGCGTCTGTTCGCGTGGCCTGGGGCTCTATGGAGGAGTCCTAGAAGGCGCTTGGGGTGGCCGCCACGGCACGCGACCTGGCGTGGAAGGAGGCCAAAGAAGCTGAGAACCGGTGCCGTGTGGCGAAGGCTGATCTGAGGACTCTACAGGAATAGTAGGATGCCCAGGCTAGCCAGCTCCGGGAGCGTGAAGAGAAGATGAAGGCCCAGGAAGCTGCTGTCGCCAACCGAGACACTGAGGTGAAGAAGACGGCTTTAGAGTAGGTTTGAGAGCGCGACCGCCTAACGAAGCTAAAGGAGGAGGCGGAGGCAGACCAAGCGGCCATGACCAAGGCCAAGAAGGTGGCCGCCATGGAGCGCGACACCCTCTCCTCTCTCGAGGCATGCCTCCACAAGGCCCGGAAGGTGCTCTTTGGAGATGATCCCTCTGGAAGGGTGGTTGTGACGACCCCGAGGGAGAGCCCTTCTGCTCTGCTTCCTGAAATCGTGGCGGTGCTCGAAGATGCTGCCGACAGGTTTACATCCTTGGTGGAAAGTGAGGCGCGCTCACTTTCTTCCTCAGCTCTCACGTGCGTCTTTAGCCATCTTTATCTCTAGGATGCCAGTTTCAACCTCTCCTCCTTCCTTACTCCGGTGGATTCCCACTCCCAGGATGCCGCCATGAAGAGCTCCGTGGATGCCATGCTGAGCAAGTACCTGGTCGTTGGTCCTCCAACTGAAGCCGGTGGAACAAGCTACGCGCCCGGTGACGAGGCGGCTCTGCTGGCGGGCAGCGGTGGTGCCCAATCCCGAGGAGGTGGCCCAGAGACTCTATTTTTGCTTATTTATCCTGGATCACGCGACATGCCTTGGGGAGGTGTTTAAAACTATCTGCTTGGAACAATATGTCTTGTAATAACTAGATTATGCTCCTTCAGCTTTTTCGTTTGCTTTGTTGTTCTACGTCGACAGAGCCCGGCCCCGCGTGAACCTCAGCCGTCATTGGGTCGTGCGGATCACCAAGGACGAGCCCAAGAGGTGAGGGGCTATGTGACCAGTTAGGCTCTTGAGTCGCGATGCTGAGGAGTCCTCCTTGATGTGCGAACAACTTAGGAAAAGATGCAGGGGCAAGCCTTGGTGTTCTGCATCGGCAGGGCCCGGCCCCGCGCATGCCTCAGCCATTGTTGAGTCATCCTGATCACCAGGACGAGCCCAAGAGGTGAGAGGCTACGTGACCAGTTAGGCTCCTGAGACGCGATGCTCAGGAGTCCCCCTTGACGTACGAACGGCTTGAAAAAGAAGGGTGACAGCCGGGTCTTGGTGTTCTGCGTCGGCAGGGCCCAGCCCCGCGCATACCTCAGCTATCGTTGAGTCGTCCGGATCACCAGGACGAGCCCAAGAGGCGAGGGGCTACGTGACCAGTTAGGCTCCTCAGACGCGATGCTCAAGAGTCCCCCTTGGTGTACGAACAGACCATCCTACCTTTTCCTTGCAGAGCTCTCACTTGGGAGGGGCGCGCGAAGACCAGGCCCGTGAGGCCTGGCGAGGTGGGGTACGCCAGGCGTGACCTGATTGTAGCCCCCGTGCCCAGCCCCCTCATGCTACCTTCCGAGGGAGAGCAGCACAGTGAGGCTAGTCACTGCGCCCGGAAGCTCCCTGAGGTTAATGCGGCCATGAGGCCACCCCCAGTTGTTTATCACCAGCGTGGAGCATAGCGCTTCCACTCTTGCACGGGCATAGCCGCTCCTCGGCAGTGTCGACGGCTAGTGCAGAGCATGGTGCTTCCACTGGTGCGTGGGAGGGGGCTCCCTCTGAGAAGAGCCCCGGGGGCGTGTATAGCCCCGCCCTGACACGTGGCTTGCATGACAGGGATGTAGGAGGTGTATATGGGCACCCGTGAGCTAGTGTAGGACTCATGAGGCCCTACCTCAAGGCGGGTTGCTCCTGGTCTTGTTTAGGGATGCTTGGATTGGTCCTGCAAGATGGTTAGGCAGCCTGCGCCGAATGAGTTTCCTACGCTTATTGCATGAGAAGGTCAGAAACCAACGACCCCAGGAGGTGACGTGAATGGGACCGGCCCACCAGACAGAGCTCAGCTGCTGGATTTATCGATGCTGCAGGGACGGAGCTGAGTGAAGGAAATATGCCCTAGAGGCAATAATAAAGTTATTATTTATTTCCTTATTTCATGATAAATGTTTATTATTCATGCTAGAATTGTATTAACCGGAAACATAATACATGTGTGAATACGTAGACAAACATAGTGTCACTAGTATGCCTCTACTTGACTAGCTCGTGAATCAAAGATGGTTAAGTTTCCTAGCCATGGACAAAGGAGTTGTCATTTGATTAATGGGATCACATCATTAGGAAAATGATGTGATTGTAATGACCCATTCCGTTAGCCTAGCACTTGATCGTTTAGCATATTGCTATTGCTTTCTTCATGACTTATACAAAGTTCCTGCAACTATGAGATTGTGCAACTCCCGTTTACCGGAAGAACACTTTGTGTGCTACCAAACGTCACAACGTAACTGGGTGATTATAAAGGTGCTCTACAGGTGTTTCCGAAGGTACATGTTGGGTTGGCATAATTCGAGATTAGGTTTTGTCACTCCGATTGTCGGAGAAGTATCTCTGGGCCCTCTCGGTAATACTCATCACCTAAGCCTTGCAAGCATTGTAACTAATGAGTTAGTTATAAGATTATGTATTACGGAACGAGTAAAGAGACTTGCCGGTAACCAGATTGAACTAGGTATTGGATACCGACGATCAAATCTCGGGCAAGTAACATACCAATGACAAAGGGAACAACGTATGCTGTTATGCGGTTTGACCGAGAAAGATCTTCGAAGAATATGTAGGAACCAATATGGGCATCCCGGTCCCGCTATTGGTTATTGACCGAGAATGGTTCTAGGTCATGTCTACATAGTTCTCGAACCTGTAGGGTCCGCACGCTTAACGTTACGATGACAGTTTTATTTTGAGTTTATAAGTTTTGATGTACCGAAGTTTGTTCGGAGTCCCGGATGTGATCACGGACATGACGAGGAGTCTCGAAATGGTCGAGACATAAAGATTGATATATTGGACGAGTATATTCAGACACCGGAAGTGTTCCGGGTGATTTCGGAGAAAACCGGAGTGCCGGAGGGGTTATCGGAACCCCCCCGGGAGAGTTTGGGCCTTATGGGCCTTAGGGGAAAGGAGAGAGGGGCGGCCAGCATGGGCCGCGCGCCCCCTCCCCACTCTGGTCCGAATTGGATTATGAGGGGGGGGGGGCGGCACCCCCCCCCTTTCCTTCCCCCTCTCCCCCTTGCTTCCCCCTCCTAGTAGGAGTACGAAAGGAGGAGTCGTACTCCTACTAGGAGGAGGATTCCTCCTCCCTTGGCGCGCCCAAGGGGCCGGCCGGCCTCCCCCCTTGCTCCTTTATATACGCGAGCGGGGGGGCACCCCATAGACACACAAGTTGATCTACAGATTGTTCCTTAGCCGTGTGCGGTGCCCCCTCCACCATATTCCACCTCGGTCATATTGTCGCGGAGTTTAGGCGAAGCCTTGCGCCGGTAGAACATCATCATCGTCACCATGCCGTCATGCTGACGGAACTCATCTCCGGAGCTTTGCTGGATCGGAGGCCGGAGATCGTCATCGAGCTGAACGTGTGCTGAACTCGGAGGCCCCGTACGTTCGGTGCTTGGATCGGTCGGATCGTGAAGACGTACGACTACATCAACTGCGTTGTGCTAACGCTTCCGCTTTCGGTCTACGAGGGTACGTGGACACACTCTCCCCTCTCGTTGCTATGCCATCACCATGATCTTGCGTGTGCGTAGGAAAATTTTGAAATTACTACGTTCCCAACAGTGGCATCCGAGCCCAGGTTTTATGCGTTGATGTTATATGCACGAGTAGAACACAAGTGAGTTGTGGGCGATACAAGTCATACTGCTTACCAGCATGTCATACTTTGGTTCGGCGGTATTGTGAGATGAAGCGGCCCGGACCGACATTACGCATACGCTTACGCGAGACTGGTTTCACCGTTACGAGCACTCGTGCTTAAAGGTGGCTGGCGGTGTCTGTCTCTCTCACTTTAGCTGAATCGAGTGTGGCTACGCCCGTTCCTTGCGAAGGTTAAAACAGCACCAACTTGACGAACTATCGTTGTGGTTTTGATGCGTATGTAAGAACTGTTCTTGCTCAGCCCGTAGCAGCCACGTAAAACTTGCAACAACAAAGTAGAGGACGTCTTACTTGTTTTTGCAGGGCATGTTGTGATGTGATATGGTCAAGACGTGATGCTATATTTTATTGTATGAGATGATCATGTTTTGTAACCGAAGTTATCGGCAACTGGCAGGAGCCATATGGTTGTCGCTTTATTGTATGAAATGCAAACGTCCTGTAATTGCTTTACTTTATCACTAAGTGGTAGCGATAGTCGTAGAAGCAATAGATGGTGTAAACGACAATGATGCTACGATGGAGATCAAGGTGTCGCACCGATGACGATGGTGATCACGACGGTGCTTCGGAGATGGAGATCACAAGCACAAGATGATGATGGCCATATCATATCACTTATATTGATTGCATGTGATGTTTATCCTTTATGCATCTTATCTTGCTTTGATTGACGGTAGTATTTTAAGATGATATCTCACTAAAATTATCAAGAAGTGTTCTCCTTAAGTATGCACCATTGCCAAAGTTCGTCGTGCCCAGATACCACGTGATGATCGGGTGTGATAAGCTCTACGTCCATCTACAACGGGTACAAGCCAGTTTTGCACACGCAGAATACTTAGGTTAAACTTGACGAACCTAGCATATGCAGATATGGCCACGGAGCACGGAGACCGAAAGGTCGAGCGTGAATCATATAGTAGATATGATCAACATAGTGATGTTCACCATTGAAAACTAGTCCATCTCACGTGATGATCGGTTATGGTTTAGTTGATTTGGATCACGTGATCACTTAGATGACTAGAGAGATGTCTGTCTAAGTGGGAGTTCTTACGTAATATGATTAATTGAACTTAAATTTATCATGAACTTAGTCCTAGTAGTATTTTGCAAATTATGTTGTAAGATCAATAGCTTGCGTTGTTGCTTTCATATGTTTATTTTGATATGTTCCTAGAGAAAATTGTGTTGAAAAAATGTTAGTAGCAATGATGCGGATTGGATCCGTGATCTGAGGTTTATCCTCATTGCTGCACAGAAGAATTATGTCCTTAATGCACCGCTAGGTGACAGACCTATTGCAGAAGCAGATGCAGACGTTATGAACGTTTGGTTAGCTCAATATGATGACTACTTGATAGTTTAGTGCACCATGCTTAACGGCTTAGAATCGGGACTTCAAAGACGTTTTGAACGTCATGGACCATATGAGATGTTCCAGGAGTTGAAGTTAATATTTTAAGAAAATACCCGAGTTGAGAGATATGAAGTCTCCAACAAGTTCTATAGCTAAAAGATGGAGGAGAATCGCTCAACTAGTGAGCATGTGCTCAGATTGCCTGGGTACTTCAATCGCTTGAATCAAGTGGGAGTTAATCTTCCAGATAAGATAGTGATTGACAGAGTTCTCTAGTCACCATCACCAAGTTAGTAGAACTTTGTGATGAACTATAGTATGCAAGGGATGACGAAAACGATTCCCGAGCTCCTCGTGATGTTGAAATCGACGAAGGTAGAAATCAAGAAAGAGCATCAAGTGTTGATGGTTGACAAGATCACTAGTTTCAAGAAAAAGGGCAAAGGGAAAGAAATGGAAACTTCAAGTAGAATGGCAAACAAGTTGTCACTCCCGTGAAGAAAACCAAAGCTGGACCAAAGCCTGAAACTGAGTGATTACACTGCAAAGGAAATGGTCACTGGAAGCGGAAATGCCCTGAATATTTGGTGGATAAGAAGGATGGCAAAGTGAACAAGGGTATATTTGATATACAGGTTATTGATGTGTGCCTTACTAGTGTTTATAGTAGCCTCTGAGTATTTGATACTTGTTCGGTTGCTAAGATTAGTAACTCGAAACAGGAGTTACAGAATAAACATAGACTAGTTGAAGAGGAAGTAACGATGAGTGTTGGAAGTAGTTCCAAGATTGATATGATCATCATCACACACTCCCTATATTTTCGAGATTAGTGTTAAACCTAAATAAATGTTATTTGGTGTTTGCGTTGAGCATAAATATGATAAGATCATGTTTTTTGCGATACGGTTATTCATTTGAAGTTAAAGAATAATTGTTATTCTATTTACATGAATAAAACCTTCGATGGTTATACACCCAATAAAAATAGTTTGTTGGATCTTGATCGTAGTGATACACATATTCATAATATTGATTCCAAAAGATGCAAAGTTAATAATGATAGTGCAACTTATTTGTGGCACTGCCGTTTGGGTCATATCAGTGTAAAGTGCATGAAGAAACTCCATAAAGATGGATTTTCGGAATCACTTGGTTATGAATCATTTGATGCTTGCGAACCGTGCCTTTTGGGCAAGATGACTAAAACTCCGTTCTCCGGAACAATGGAACAAGGTACTGACTTATTGAAAATAATATATACCGATATATGAAATCCAATGAGTGTTGATGCTCGTGGCAAGTATCGTTATTTTCTGACCTTCACAAGATGAGTTGAGAAGATATGGGTATATCTACTTGATGAAACATAAGTCTGAAATAGTTGAAAGGTTCAAAGAATTTCAGAGTGAAGTGGAAAAATCATCGTAACAAGAAAATATAGTTTCTGCGATCTGATCGCGGAGACTAATATTTGAGTTACGAGTTTGGTCTTCAATTAAAACAATGTGGAATAGTTTCACAGCTCACGCCACCTGGAACACCACAACGTTATGGTGTGTCCGAACATCGTAACCGCACTTTATTGGATATGGTGCGATCTATGATGTCTCTTATTGATTTACCATTGTTGTTTTGGGGTTATGCAATAGAGACAGCTGCATTCACGTTAAAAGGGCACCATCTAAATCTGTTGAGACGACACCATATGAACTGTGGTTTAGCAAGAAACCCAAGTTGTCGTTTCTTGAAGTTTGGGGCTATGATGCATATGTGAAAAAGTTTCATCCTGATAAGCTCAAACCCAAATCGGAGAAGTGCATCTTCATAGAATACCCAAAGGAAACTGTTGGGTACACCTTCTATCACAGATCCAAAGGCAAGAGATTCATTGCTAAAAATGGATCCTTTCTAGAGAAGGAGTTTCTCTCGAAAGAAGTGAGTGGGAGGAAAGTAGAACTTGATGAGGTAATTGTACCTTCTCCCTTATTGGAAAGTAGTTAATCACTGAAATCAGTTCCAGTGATTCCTACACCAATTAGTGAGGAAGCTAATGATGATGATCATGAAACTTCAAATCAAGTTACTACAGAACCTCATAGGTCTTCCAGAGTACGGTCCGCACCAGAGTGGTACGGTAATCCTGTTCTGAAAGTCATGTTACTAGACCATGATAAACCTACAAACTATGAGGAAGCGATGATGAGCCCAGATTCCGCAAAATGGCTGGCGGCCATGAAATCTGAGATAGGATCCATGTATGAGAACAAAGTGTGGACTTTGGTGGACTTGCCCGATGATCGGCAAACCATAAGAAATAAATGGATCTTCAAGAGGATGACGGACATTGATAGTAGTGTTACTATCTACAAAGCTCGACTTGTCGCAAAAGGTTTTTCGACAAGTTCAAGATGTTGAATACAATGAGATTTTCTCACTCGTGTCGATGCTTAAGTCTATCCGAATCATGTTAGCAATTGCCACATTTTATGAAATCTGGCAAATGAATGTCAAAAACTGCATTCCTTAATGGATTTATTAAAGAGTTGTATATGATGCAACCAGAAGGTTTTGTCAATCCTAAAGATGCTAACAAAGTGTGCAAGCTCCAGCAATCCATCAATGGACTGGTGCAAGCATCTCGGAGTTGGAATATACGCATTGATGAGTTGATCAAAGGATATGGTTTTATACAGACTTTTGGAAAGGCCTGTATTTACAAGAAAGTGAGTGGGAGCACTACAACATTTCTGATAAGTATATGTGAATGACATATTGTTGATCGGAAATAATGTAGAATTATTCTGCAAAGCATAAAGGAGTGTTTGATAGGAGTTTTTCAAAGAAAGACCTCGGTGAAGCTACTTACACATTGAGCATCAAGATCTATAGAGATAGATCGAGACGCTTGATAAGTTTTTTCAATAAGTACATACCTTGACAAAGATTTTGAAGTAGTTCAAAATGGAACAGTCAAAAGAAAGAGTTCTTGCCTGTGTTACAAGGTGTGAAATTGAGTAAGACTCAAAGCCCGACCACGGCAGAAAATAGAAAAGAGAATGAAAGTCATTCCCTATGCCTTAGTCATAGGTTCTATAAAGTATGCTATGATATGTACCAGAACTATTGTATACCTTGCTCTGAATTTGGCAAGGGAGTACAATAGTGATCTAGGAGTAGATCACTTGACATTGGTCAAGAATATCCGTAGTGAGGACTAAGGAAATATTTCTCAATTATGGAGGTGATAAAAGAGCCCGTCGTAAAGAGTTACATCGGTGCAAGCTTTTACACCAATCCAGATGACTCTAAGTCTCAATCTGGATACATATTGAAAGTGGGAGCAATTAGCTAGAGTAGCTCCGTGCAGAGCATTGTGGACATAGAATATTTGCAAAATACATACGAATCTGAATATGACAGACCCGTTGACTAAGCTTCTCTCACGAGCAAAACATGATCACACCTTAGTACTCTTTGGGTGTTAATCACATAACGATGTGAACTAGATTATTGACTCTAGTAAACCCTTTGGGTGTTGGTCACATGACGATGTGAACTATGGGTGTTAATCATATACAGATATGAATATTGGTGTTAAATCACATGGCGATGTGAACTAGATTATTGACTCTAGTGCAAGTGGGAGACTGAAGGAAATATGCCCTAGAGGCAATAATAAAGTTATTATTTATTTCCTTATTTCATGATAAATGTTTATTATTCATGCTAGAATTGTATTAACCAGAAACATAATACATGTGTGAATACATAGACAAACATAGTGTCACTAGTATGCCTCTACTTGACTAGCTCGTGAATCAAAGATGGTTACGTTTCCTAGCCATGGACAAAAGAGTTGTCATTTGATTAACGGGATCACATCATTAGGAGAATGATGTGATTGACATGACCCATTCCGTTAGCCTAGCACTTGATCGTTTAGCATATTGCTATTGCTTTCTTCATGACTTATACAAAGTTCCTGCAACTATGAGATTGTGCAACTCCCGTTTACCGGAAGAACACTTTGTGTGCTACCAAACATCACAACGTAACTGGGTGATTATAAAGGTGCTCTACAGGTGTTTCCGAAGGTACATGTTGGGTTGGCATAATTCGAGATTAGATTTTGTCACTCCGATTGTCGGAGAGGTATCTCTGGGCCCTCTCGGTAATACTCATCACCTAAGCCTTGCATGCATTGTAACTAATGACTTAGTTATAAGATGATGTATTACGGAACGAGTAAAGGGACTTGCCGGTAATGAGATTGAACTAGGTATTGGATACCGACGATCAAATCTCGGGCAAGTAACATACCGATGACAAAGGGAACAACGTATGCTGTTATATGGTTTGACCGATAAAGATCTTCGAAGAATATGTAGGAACCAATATGGGCATCCAGGTACCTCTATTTGTTATTGACTGAGAATGGTTCTAGGTCATGTCTACATAGTTCTCGAACCCGTAGGGTCCGCACGCTTAACGTTACGATGACAGTTTTATTATGAGTTTATAAGTTTTGATGTACCGAAGTTTGTTCGGAGTCCCGGATGTGATCACGGACATGACGAGGAGTCTCGAAATGGTCGAGACATAAATATTGATATATTGGACGACTATATTCGGACACCGGAAGTGTTCCGGGTGATTTCGGAGAAAACCGGAGTGCCGGAGGGGTTACCGGAACCCCCTCGGGAGAGTTTGGGCTTTATGGGCCTTAGGGGAAAGGAGAGAGGGGCAGCCAGCATGGGCCGCGCGCCCCCTCCCCCCTCTGGTGCGAATTGGACTAGGAGGGGGGGGCGGCGCCCCCCCCTTTCCTTCCCCCTCTCCCCCTTCCTTCCCCCTCCTAGTAGGAGTAGGAAAGGAGGAGTTCTACTCCCACTAGGAGGAGGATTCCTCCTCCCTTGGCGCACCCAAGGGGCCGGCCGGCCTCCCCCCTTTCTCCTTTATATACGGGGGCGGGGGGGGCACCCCATAGACACACAAGTTGATCTACGGATCATTCCTTAGCCGTGTGCGGTGCCCCCCCACCCTATTCCACCTCGGTCATATCTTCGCGGAGTTTAGGAGAAGCCCTGCGCCAGTAGAACATCATCATCGTCACCACGCCGTCGTGCTGACGGAACTCATCTCCGGAGCTTTGCTGGATCGGAGGCCGGAGATCGTCATCGAGCTGAACGTGTGCTGAACTCGGAGGCCCCATACGTTCGGTGCTTGGATCGGTCGGATCGTGAAGACGTACGACTACATCAACCACGTTGTGCTAACGCTTCCGCTTTCGGTCTACGAGGGTACGTGGACACACTCTCCCTTCTCATTGCTATGCCATCACCATGATCTTGCGTGTGCGTAGGAAAATTTTGAAATTAGTAAGTTCCCCAACACTGAGCACAGACGCCATGCCCAGTCTTCTCATGCAAAGATCCTGAAGAAAAACAACCAGCGCGCGGTTCCCATGGCCACGGGGGCACCAGGTCGTGCGCCCTCACTCATCCACCCATGATTAGCTCATGCGAGAACAAGGCACCAAGAGCCACAGGAGGTGACGTACACGGGGCTGGCCCGTGAGGCAGAGCTCAGCTACTTGTGTTTAGCGACGCCGCAGGGACGGACCCGAGCAAAGACATTGTGCCAGTCCTTAATCATGAGGCGGTCATGGGAGGGCTTGCAAGGGTGCGAGACGTTCTTAGAGACGAAGCACCGGTCAAGCAGTCAATAATTCAAAAGTAGTTTGCAAAGGATTGTAACTTGCTTTGATAAAATGCAAAAGGGGATACATGCCGTAGGGATGGATCCACACGGCCTGGGGATGATGCAGCCCGAGGGGCGCCCCCAAACTGAACGAACTAGAGAGATGTCACCTGGTACCGTTGCTGGAGAGTTGTTGAAGTAGCCAAAACACGTGCGCCGCAGAAGCCGTCCCGCATGAGCCGCTCCGATGCCGAGCCTCGGGAGTCTCGGAGGGGCCGGGAGGCTCCTGAAGGTGCTCCTCCATCTCCGCCAAGAGCGCCTGGTGCCTGGCTTCACAGGACGCCTGAGCGTCCCTCAAGCAGCGCTGGAACGCCTCGGCCGCACCCGTCAGGCCAAAAGGCATGTGGACGTAGCTGTGAGACAGACCCTCGCATCGGCCGACACAATACGGCCACATGAGCTGCCGAGACGCGGCCCTGTTGAGCCCAGGGATGTCGATGCAGACGTGGAACTCTTTACCCTCGCTAGGGCAGTGAGCTCCACCTTGCGGCAGGCGATGATCGCCTTGCAGAACCCTTCCTTCCTGAATCTCCTCGATTGCCTCGCTGATGAACTCCTGATCGCCTGGCGCCTCACGACTACTGCCTTCTCCTGGGAAGCGTGCTCTGAAGAGCGCCTCCACATGGCGCCCAGGTGCCACTCTCACGACATTGGCTAGATCTGAGGCCCCCTAAAGGAAAGCCCCCGAGCCCAGCCAGAGAGGGGCGCTGGGCACACCTTCCTATGCGATGGGTGAAGGCGCCGGGTTCGGAGACGTGAGACTCAGTGTTGCATCCTCGAGTGATGCTCCCTCGCGAGACCCCTGGTCCAGCTGCAGCTTATTCGTCTTGGGGGCGACCTCAGGAGGGAGGGCACCGTCTTCGTCTTCTGGGTTCACAACTGCAGCAGCCTGGAAGGCGCGCTCGAGGGATCACACTGCATCCTTTTCTTGGCAGACGACCCTGATGATGCCGCTGCATCCTGGCATCTTTAGGACGTCGTAGCCGTGGTGCGTGGCCACCATGAACCTGGCCAGTGCTAGGTACCCTAGGATGGCATTGTAGAGCAGGCGGATGTCGGTGACGTGGAAGTCAATGAGCTCATTGCGGTAGTTGTTGCATTCACCGAAGGTGACTCGGAGGCGAACCTGCCCGATCAGGTGTGTCGATCCGTCGGTCACTCCTGAGAATGGCTTGGTGGGGTGCAGCTGGTAGTATGGCACCTGGAGCCTGTCAAACGTCTAGACGAAGAGAACATTGAGCCTTGCTCCACCATTGATGAGGGTCTTGGTGACGGTCACGTTGCTGATGACGGGGGAGCAGAGCATGGGGAGCGCACCAGCGGTGGCCGCGCACTTGAGCCGGCATGTGGAGTCGAAGGTGATGGCGCACTTGGGCCACTTGAGAGGGCGAGTTGCTTCAAGCTTGGGGAGCGCTGCATTCACCTCGCGCGTGAACTGCTTGAAGACATGGTGGGAAGCCGGGGCCTACGAGCCGCCTAAGATGCAGGCAATGGCCAAAGGCTCCTGGAAGCCCCCAGCCCCCTCGTCCTGGCGGTGATCTTTGTTCCTTATTGGCGATGGAGGCAGAGGAGGAAAAGTTGTGTTGCCCTGAGGGCGGTCCTCACGAGGCTGCTCCCTCCAGTTGCCCTCGCGAGGCTGGTCCTGCCAGCGGTCCTCACGAGGCTGGTCGCGCCACTCCTGACGGCGGTCGCGTCCGTCCCAGCGTCCTCCACCTTGGCCACCTCCGCGACCATAGCCCCGATTGTTGCGCCCGGGGAGTTTTCCGAGGCGCCCTTCACGAAGAGCCCTGAGCTCCTGGCAGTCGCTGGTGTTGTGGCTGTAGACATTCTGGAAGGCGCAGAACGGCCGCTTGCCCTTGGATGACTCGGGGTGGTCGCAGCCGCGCTTGGTCTCTGGCTCCGCCGCCAGCTCTGCTGGCCCCTTGCGCTTTGTGTCCTTGGCCTTGACCTTCTTGTCTTCTGGGTCAGCATTAGGGAGCTTGAGGAGGGAGAGGCGCCCTTCCTCAGCCCTCGCACACTTGTTCGCCATGTCGAACATCTCCGGAGCGGTGCAGAGGTCCTCGTGGATGGCTAGCTCCTCCTTCATATTGACATCGCGGATGCCATCTGTGAATGCGGAGATGATGGTCCCGTCAGACACCTTGGGAATCTTGAGGCGGACGTTGTTGAAGCGCTGGATATAATTATGCAGGGTCTCTCCAGGTTGCTGCTTGACGCGGCGCAGGTCGCCCGCGGCAGGCGGCCGATCGTGGGTGCCCTGGAAGTTGGCGATGAAGCGGCTGCGCATCTCCTCCCAGGAAGAAACCAACCCCTCGATTAGGTTCAGGAGCCAAGAACGCACGCCATACTTGAGGGCCATTGGTAACCAGCTTGCCATGATCTTCTTGTCACCGTTGGCCGCCTCGATGCTCAGCTCATAGAGCTGTAGGAACTCGTCAGGGTCCGCGGTGCCGTCGTAGCGTGGAGGCAGGTCAGGCATGAACTTGCTTGGCCATACGACATTGCGGAGCTCTGCAGTGAACGCACGACATCCTGTCGTGGCCACCGGAGGTCGTCGAGGGGGTGAAACGTGGTCCTGGTGCACGCGCCCGACCACCTCCTGTGGCGGCGCGCGAGCCTGGTGCTGGGGCGTTGGAAACACGCGCGCCTCTCCCTGGGGACGTTGCACCACCTGGTAGCTCACGTCGTCCCGAGCCGACACCTGGCGCGACAGGTCGCGCCGTGGAGCCATACGCCTTGGCTCGACGACGGCGCCACGGGTGGAGGTGGAGGAGGAGCCCCGTGCGCGACGTCGCCCGCTTCAGGTGGTTGCTGAGGTAGCGAGCGAGCCGGCCCATCAGAGCCCCCGTCCGCGACGCTGATGATCTCGGCGATCCGTTCGAGCCACTCCTTGTAGAGATCACCCACTGGACGGTAGCGAAGAATCTCCCACGCCGTGAGCAGAGCGGCCTGCGCGCCCACCTGGCCGCGGCGCGCGTGGGATGACGAAGCTGCTGGAGTGAGAGACGGAGTAGTTGTGCGGCCGTCGCGGCGCACCGACGGGTGCAGCCATGAAGCTTGCTGCTCATGGATGGCAAGGCCCGTGGCGGCGTTGGCCATTGGAGAAGGAGCGAGGCGGGCACAACCGTCACCCGCCGGAGCCGTCTGAGTGACGCGACTGGTGACTGTAGCCTGACGCTCGGCGCGAGCCCTGCGCGCGTCGGCCATGGAGATGTCGGAGTGGAGATGGGTCAGACGACCGAAGAGAGGATCCGACACACCCCTACTTGGTGCACCAAATGTCTGATCTAGGGATCCGGCAACCCTTGAGAGGTTCGAGGGGTGTGTGTGGAGATCTCAACCTACCCAGCATGCCTACTCACGATCCTCCCTAGCCTAGCGCGTCGAGCTCGAAGAGACACAAAGACACAGAGATTTATACTGGTTCGGGCCACCATTGTGGTGTCATACCCTAATCTAGTGTGGTGTGGTGGATTGCCTCGAGGGGCTATGAATGAACTAGTACACTGGATGAACAAGCCTCAGCAGGTGAGATGTTCTTGAGCTAGTGTGGTGCTTGGGTCGGAATGGATCTGTCCCCACTATGGTGATAGCTAAGTCCTATATATAGTGGCCTTGGTCCTCTTCCCAAATATGAGCGGGAAGGGATTCCACAACGGCGGGATTTGAAAGGGGACAAGTAGTACAGTCTATCCTGACAAAAGTAGTCTTCGCCTGTGAAAAGCCTCTGGTCGTGACGCTGCGGTGGGCTTGGTGATGATGTCCGTCCTGCCGTCCTGGCGGTCTTGGACTTGTTGCACCAGAATGGAAACCTTTGGCTGATTCCTCGGGAATCCGCGCCTGTGGCTTGCCCCCCTTGCATCGAAGAGGAAACCTGCGCTCTGCACCCGCCTGGTGCCTGCCTGGCCTTGGTCGTCATGGCTCATGTCAGCTGAGCCTCGTGAGGTAGCTGCATAGAACTGTCCACCCCTAAGGAGCCCTCCTGAGGAGGCCACTCCTTTAGGGGTCTTGGCATCGTCCGCCTCGCGAGGCTTGGCCGCTCGCGAGGGTCTTGCTGTGTTGGTGTTGAAGCTAGGCCGTACCAGGCCGTCAATGGAGTCACGCAGTGGGCCACAGGCCGGAAGGACTGGATACCCCCAAGTCCAGGACGCCGACATTTGCCAAGGCAATTGCACCAGTGTTGTCACAAAAGATTTTCATTGGACCCGATGCACTAGGTATAACACCTAGATCGGATCTGAACTCTTTCATCTTGACTCCTTCATTTGCTACTCTCGAAGCAGCTATGTACTCCGCTTCACACGTAGATCCTGCCACGACGCTCTGCCTAGAATTGCACCAACTGACAGCTCCACCATTCAATATAAATATGTATCCGTACTGCGACTTAGAGTCATCTAGATTAGTGTCAAAGCTTGCATCGGCGTAACCATTTACGACAAGCTCTTTGTCACCTCCATAAACGAGAAACATATCCTTAGTCCTTTTCAGGTATTTTAGGATGCTCTTGACCGCTATCCAGTGCTCCCCTCCTGGATTACTTTGGTGCCTCCCTGTTATACTTATAGCAAGGCACACATCAGGTCTGGTACACAGCATTGCATACATGATAGAACCTATGGTTGAAGCATAGGGAGTGACTTTCATTTTCTCTCTATCTTCTGCAATGGTCGGGCATTGAGTCTGACTGAATTCCACACCTTGTAACACAGGCAAGAGCCCTTTCTTTGACTGATCCATTTTGAACTTCTTCAAAACATTATCAAGGGATGTGCTTTGTGAAAGTCCAATTAAGCGTCTTGATCTATCTCTATAGATCTTGATGCCCAATATGTAAGCAGCTTCACCGAGGTATTTCATTGAAAATATCTTATTCAAGTATCCTTTTATTCTATCAAGAAATTTTGTATCATTTCCAATCAACAATATGTCATCCACATACAATATTAGAAATGCTAGAGAGCTCCCACTCACTTTCTTGTAAATACAAGCTTCTCCAAAAGTCTGTATAAAACCATATGCTTTGATCACACTATCAAAGCGTATATTCCAACTCCGAGAGGCTTGCACCAATCCATAAATGGATCACTAGAGCTTGCACACTTTGTCAGCACCTGTTGGATCGACAAAACCTTCTGGTTGCATCATATACAACTCTTATTTAAGAAATCCATTAAGGAATGTAGTTTTTACATCCATTTGCCAAATTTCATAATCATAAAATGCGGCAATTGCTAACATCATTCGGACGGACTTAAGCATCGCTACGGGTGAGAAGGTCTCATCATAGTCAACTCCTTGAACTTGTCGAAAACCTTTCGCAACAAGTCGAGCTTTGTTGACAGTAACATTACCGTCAGCATCAGTCTTCTTCTTGAAGATTTATTTATTCTCTATGGCTTGCCGATCATCGGGCAAGTCCACCAAAGTCCACACTTTGTTCTCATACATGGATCCCATCTCAGATTTCATGGCCTCAAGCCATTTCGCGGAATCTGGGCACATCATCGCTTCCTCATAGTTCATAGGTTCATCATGGTCTAGTAACATGACTTCCAGAACAGGATTACCATACCACTCTGGTGCGGACCGTACTCTGGAAGACCTACGAGGTTTGGTAGTAACTTGATATGAAGTTTCTTGATCATCATCATTAGCTTCCTCACTAATTGGTGTAGGAATCACTGGGACTGATTTCTGTGATGAACTACTTTCCTATTCGGGAGAGGTACAATTACGTCATCAAGTTCTACTTTCCTCCCACTCACTTCTTTCAAGAGAAAGTCGTTGTCTAGAAAGGATCCATTCTTAGCAACGAAAATCTTGCCTTCGGATATGTGATAGAAGGTGTACCCAACAGTTTCCTTTGGGTATCCTATGAAGACACACTTCTCCGATTTGGGTTTGACCTTATCAGGTTGAAGCTTTTTCACATAAGCATCGCAGCCGCAAACTTTAAGAAATGTCAACTTGGGTTTCTTGCCAAACCACAGTTCATATGGTGTCGTCTCAATGGATTTTGATGGTACCCTATTTAATGTGAATGCATCCGTCTCTAAAGCATAATCCCAAAACGATAGTGGTAAATCAGTAAGAGGCATCATAGATCGCACCATATCCAATAAAGTACGGTTACGATGTTCCGACACACCATTACACTATGGTGTTCCAGGTGGCGTGAGTTGCGAAACTATTCCACATTGTTTCAAATGAAGAGCAAACTCGTAACTCAAATATTCGCCTCCACGATCAGATCGTAGAAACTTTATTTTCTTGTTATGATGATTTTCCACTTCACTATGAAATTCTTTGAACTTTTCAAACGTTTCCGACTTATGTTTCATTAAGTAGATTGATACGTCCATTTTGCATCATGCTTTTATATAGATATTTATTGTGATATGGGTTGTTACTACACATTATGTCACAATACTTATGCCTTTTCTCTCTTATTTTACAAGGTTTACATGAAGAGGGAGAATGCCGACAACTGAATTTCGGGCTGGAAAATGAGCAAAATATTAGAGAGCTATTCCACATAACTCCAAAAGTCCTGAAACTCCACGAAACTCATTTTTTGAATTTATTAAAAATATTGGGCGAAGAAAGCACCAGAGGGGGGCCACCCACTGTCCACGAGGGTGGGGTGCGCGCCCTACCCCCCTGGTCGCGCCCGTGCCTCATGGGCCACCTAGAAGCCCCCCGATGCCCATCTTCTGGTATAAGGTGTCTTTTGCCCTGGAAAAGAAATCATAAGGAAGCTTTCGAAATGAAGCGCCACCATCTCGAGGCGGAACCTTGGCAGAACCAATCTAGGGCTCCGGCGGAGCTGTTCTGCCAGGGAAACATCCCTCCGGGAGGGAGAAATCATCACCATCGTCATCACCATCGATCCTCTCATCGGGGGGGGGGGGGGGGTCAATCTCCATCAACATCTTCACCAGCACCATCTCCTCTCAAACCCTAGTTCATCTCTTGTATCCGATCTTTGTCTCAAAACCTCAGATTGGTACCTACGGGTTGCTAGTAGTGTTGATTACTCCTTGTAGTTGATGCTAGTTGGTTTATTTGGTGGAAGATCATATGTTCAGATCCTTTATGCATATTAATACCCCTCTGATTATAAACATGAATATGATTTGTGAGTAGTTACGTTTGTTCTTGAGGACATGGGAGAAGTCTTGTTATAAGTAGTCATGTGAATTTGGTATTCATTCGATATTTTGATGAGATGTATGTTGTCTTTCCTCTGATGGCGTTATGTGAATGTCGACTACATGACACTTCACTATTTTTTGGGCCTAGGGGAAGGCATTGGGAAGTAATAAGTAGATGATGGGTTGCTAGAGTGACAAAAGCTTAAACCCTAGTTTATGCGTTGCTTTGTAAGGGGCTGATTTGGATCCATATGTTTCATGCTATGGTTAGGTTTACCTTAATTCTTCTTTCGTAGTTGCGAATGCTTGTGAGAGGGGTTAATCATATGTGGGATGCTTGTCCAAGGAAGGGCAGTACCCAAGCACCGGTCCGCCCACATATCTCAAAGTACCGAATGCGAATCATATGAACATGATGAAAACTAACTTGACAATAATTCCCATGTGCCCTCGGGAGCGCTTTCCTTTATATAAGAGTTTGTCCAGGCTTGTCCTTTTCTACAAAATGTATTGGGCCACCTTGCTGCACCTTGTTTACTTTTGTTAATTGTTACCCGTTACAAATTACCTTATCACAAAACTATCTGTTAGCGATAATTTGAGTGCTTGCAGAGAATACCTTACTGAAAACCGCTTGTCATTTCCTTCTGCTCCTCGTTGGGTTTGACACTCTTAATTATTGAAAGGACTACAATAGATCCCCTATACTTGTGGGCATCTAGACTCTTTTCTGGCGCCATTGCCGGGGAGTTAAGCGCCTTTGGTAGGTGGAATTTGGTAAGGGAAAATTTATATAGTGTGCTGAAATTTACTGTAACTTTTTACTATGGAAAATAATCCTTTGAGAGGCTTGTTCAGGGTATCTTCACCCCGACCAGTAGATCAAAGAGTTTCTCCTTGTAAGTGCATCTAGTGCCCCTTAGTGATTTTGGTGTATTGAAGACTTATAGGTTAAGGGACTGATACGTTTGTGAGTGTACACAGTTCTATAAGTCTATGAGGAGTTTGATATTTACAAAGAAAGTCGACCCCTAAAAATGAAGTTCTTCGACTGAAGACTTTGGATTTCTGAAGACTTTCTGAAGACTTTGAAAGTGAAGAATTTGGTGTGACCTTGAAGACTTGGCATTCATTCGAGGAACATGAAGCGTGAAGACTTTTGTTTTCGTAGTTTCATTTTCTCTTTCTTGAGTCATAGGAAACACCGTACTGTTAAAGGGGGTCGAGGAAATACTAAGGAAAAATTTCCATGTGATACTCAACTCAAAATCCTACACCTACCAATCCCTTCGAGTGAAGCCATTGGAAATCTCATACAGTTCAGTCAATTTCTTCAGTGACAGAGACGAAGTTCTTCTGGTCGCTCAGGAATTTGTTCTGACTGAGGAGTTAGGAATTCGCCAGTGCGGATTTCCTACACAGTGAGGAACATGATAGCCCTGAGGAATTTGAGAGTCAAATTTCCGACCATTGCTGTGCTTTGCACCAGCTGTCCCAAAATATCTACCCACCTAACGGTCATATCATTGAAGGGCATTTATGTCTTATCATGCCGGGCTCCTCCCTAGGCTATAAATAGCCGCCCCCTACAACCACTAGCTAGTTGGCTACTCCGAGAGAAACTGACACTTGTCATTTGAGAGCATCCCATCCTCCGAGGACTTTGAGCGAAAATCATCAAGTGAGGAAAACCCAAACCCAAAACACCTTCAAACCCAAAGTGATTGAGCATCACTGAAGAGACTGATCCTGCGTGGATCCGACGCTTGTTACCTTTCAAGACTGTGCTTCTTCTAGACGGTTAGGCGTCACACTACAAAACAAAGACACATCCGTGACATTTTGGGCTGAACGAATTTCTTTTCTATCATACATATGACACTTCTATGACGATAATTGTGACAAAACCCGGTATCATCATAGATGTGGTGGGCTCCTACTTCTATGACAAAAAATCATGATAGGAAATGGGCTTTTAGTCCTGGGCGGGCCGGAGACGCAGCTGCATGACATTCTTTGGGCCGTCCATGATGGAAAAAACTGTGGTAGAAGCGAGGGGGAGGAAAATTTCGGGGAGTTGCCGGTTACGGTGGGAGGTCGGGGGCGGAGCGATGCGCGTTTCTCTCGTACGTACGCGCATGTGTGCAAGGCGTTGGCTCTAACTGAACCCGAGCGAGGCGTTGGGCTCTAACTGAACCTGAGCGATTGCACTGCAGGCTACGCGTTACTGAACCCGAGCGATCGATCGATGGCTGTTAACTGAACCCGATGGAGCGATTCCTTCGCTACTACTGCTAACTAAAGCCGATCGATGCTGCCTTTGGGATGAACAATGAGCGTTGCGGGGGGGGGGGGGGTTGGATGAACAGTGAGTGGTGGCGTTGCCTCTGGATGAACAAGAACCCGTGGTGTGGAGGGCTGGATGAGCAGTAGACGGTGGAGGTGTCGCCGTGGAGGGGTGGTTGAACAGGACCCCGTGGTGTGGAGGGCTCGATGAACAATAGACGATGGAGGGGTGCCCGCAGAGGGGTGGTTGAACAGTAGCCGGTGGAGTAGCGCGCGGTGGAGGCTGGATGAACAGGAGCCCGTGGAGGCTGGAGGAGGTCGACGGTAGCCCGTGGAGGCTAGAGGATGTCAATGGTGGAGATGAACAGTATCCCGTGGAGTCCCGTTCTGCGGTACGCCACACCCCTCCCCCCCGTTTCGACCATAGCGCTCCAATACAAGTCCGTTTCGTCCATTTTGCGGTACGCCACACCCCTCCCGATGAACAGGACCCCCATTTCGACCGTAGCGCTCCAACACAAGTCCGTTTCGTCCGTTTTGTGGTACGCCACACCCCTCCCGATCAACAGGACACCTATTTCGACCGTAGGAGGTCCGTTTCCTCCGTTTTGCTGTACGCCAGGCCCCTCCCGATCAACAGGACCCCGTTTCGAACGTGGCCGGTCGAACACAAGGCCGTTTCCTCCATTGTGTGGTATGCCAGGCCTCGTTTCCATCGCCTGTTCCGTCCAAGCCCTCCCGATGAACACGACCACGCATTCCGTTCTGACCCAGCCGGTTGGCTCCCACGCGTTCTGTTGCCTCCCGATGAACACGACACATTCCGTTGCCTCCCCATGAACACGACAACGACGCTGTCTCTCTGTTCCGACCCAGCCATGTACGCATGCGCGAGTAGGCGTTCGACACCCTGCCCGTATGTACGTACGTGGCCGTATTTTCTTTCTTGCACCCTCGCCGATGTACGTACGTGTACATGCTACATGCGCGCCTCTACTATGACACGTGCGCGCCTCTACATCTACGACACGTGCGCGCCTCTACATCGACCAGTATGTACGTACACGTTTGCGACCAGAATGACAACGCTACGTACGCTTCGACCAGGTGGGTCCCGACTATCAGGCACTTCCTTGCCTGCGAAGATGTAGCTGGTGGGTCCCAACAGTCAGGGGGGCGAATTGTTTTGTTTTTTTTGCCCGGATGCACTTCCTTGCGTGTGAAGATGTAGATGGTGGGTCCCAGCAGTTAGGGGGGCAAATCGTTTTTTTTTGCCCGGACGCACTTCCTTGCGTGCGAAGGTGTAGCTGGTTGGTCCCAGCTGTCAGGGGGGAACATTTTTTTTCGTGAAATATGGTGGGCCGTCCGGTGGGTCCCCGCTGTCAGGTGGAGGAATAATTATTTTGCGCGTAATAAGGAGGCACTTCCTTGCTGCGGCCGTGGACCCAGTTGTAATCCTCTCCACGTACAGTCCACGTCCGATGGAAGCCGTTCCTTGACCACGTTGACCACGCCGCGCCAAGAGCACCAGGGCGGTGGACAACGGCGAGGCCTAGGAAGGGGACGACACGGAGCCGGGGAAGACGCGGCAGTGGATGCCCACACGTAGAGGAGTACGAGGGTTCACTGGTTCGCTGCAGCGTGAGGCTGCCGTCGCCGCAGAATAACAGGGGGTGTGGGTGAGTAGAGGGATGGCCTGGCCAGCGGTGGGAGTAGTAGGGAGCGGTGAGGCCTCCACCGCATCATAGCCGGCCACGGGAGGCAGGAGCACGAGGCACGACCGGCGCTGGTTTGGGTGGCTAGAGCAAGAAGACCAGAGGTTGAAGAAGCACTATGGCCGTTGGATGGACATCGTACGGTCACTGGAGCTAGAATTATGCATATTGACTAAGTTGACAAAGCCCTCCGTCCCCGTCAACTTAGTAGGCCCACAAGTTAGCCTGCCACTATACTGGGTCCCAGCTAACAGGGGGAGTATTCATTTTTTTTGTGCGTAATAAGGAGGCACTTCCTTGCGTACGAAGTTATAACTGGTGGGTCCGAGCTGTCAGAGCCGGCCGCGGGGAGGAGGGAGCAGGCAGTCCCGCCAGCGCTTGTTTGAGCGGCTGGAGTAGGAAGAGTAGAGATTGAAGAAGCACGACAGCCGTTGGATGGCCATCCAACAGTCCCTGCTTGTGCGTCAACCTTTTTTTAGGAAAGCCTCAAATCTGTGGAAAACAGCATACAGCCCATCTGCCATTATTTTTAATAATTTACAGCCCATTTGCTAATTCTTAAGGTTTTTTTGGAGCCCATATTCTTTTTGTTAGCATTACAGCCCATATTGTGGCCACGGTTAAAAACTTATACAAAATTTTCCATATTTTGGTGCGGTCCGAACTGTTTTTAATCCTGAAATTTCGACTCACATTCAAACTGATTTTAAAAATAAATGTATATCAATATGAAATCCAACAAATTCTCCACGCATAAAAATTAATGTAATTTAAAATCTCGAAATGAAAAAAAAGATATTTGGAACTAATTGCCGGTTGATGTGTTTTAAAAATGTACAGCCCATTTCTCATTACTGACGGGCTATTTTCTTGGCCAGCCGAATGAAAGCTCTCCTCGTCTTGAAAGATTTGCAGCCCAATAGGCCTGACAAAGGGACTTAAATGGAAAATCACAAAAGAACTGGGTTGTGGCTGTGGACCCAGCTGTCAGCCTCTACACGTACAATACTCTCCCGATGGAATGTCATTGACCACATTGACCACGCCGCGCTGAGAGCACCAAGGCGGTGGACGACAGCGAGGCCTAGGAAGGGGATGACGCGGAGCCGGGGAAGACGCGGCAGTGGATGCCCACGCGGAGAGGAGTACGAGGGTTCACTGGTTCTGCTGCGGTGTGAGGCTGCCGTCGCCGCATGGCCTGGCTAGCGATGGGAGTAGTAGGGGGCGATGGGGCCTCAATGGCAGCATAGCCGGCCACTGGAGGCAGGAGCAGGCGGTCGCCCCGGCACTGGTTTGGGCGGCTGGTGCAAGAAGAGCAGCGATTGAAGAAGCAGAAGGACCGTTCGATTTAAATCCAACGGTTACTGCTGCTAGAATCATTTGTTGACTAAGTTGACAAGCCTTGCATACGTGTCAACATAGTAGACCCACAGGCCAGCCTCCCAACCGGTGCACCCCAGATGTCAGTGGGAGGAATCATTTTTTTCACGTAATAAGGAGGCAGTTGATTGCGTGTGGCCAGGCCAGCGGAGGGAGTAGGGTGGGTCGGGGAAGCCTGCGCGGCATCACAACGGGCCACAAGAGGAGGGAGCAGGCAGTCCCGCCGGCGCTAGTTTAGGCGGCTGGAGCAGGAAGATCAGAGATTGAAGAAGCACGGCAGCTAGAATCGTGTGTTCACTGACAAAGCCTTGCGTAAACAAGTCAGCCTCAAAATCTATGCCGTGTACATCACATTTGCTATTATTTTATAATTTTTACTCATTTTCTAATTCATATGGAATTTATTGCAGCCCGTTTTCCATTTTTAGAATTGCCGGCCATTCTGGTTAGTACCAGGGTCAAAAAATTAACTAAATATGTGGGAAATTTTTGCTGGGGAACGAAATATTCTTAATCCAAAAATTAATAGCCATACTAAAACAAATTTAAAAATAAGTTAGTACTATGTCATGTTAACTCCAATGAAATACGTATAATATATCAGTGAAGAACAAAATTCAAAAAAACTAATATCCCATTTGCTCGTCTTGAAAGATTTGCAGCCCAGTAATTCGGAGAAACAAATAGGCCTAGCTTGGGTATTCTTCAAAAAGAAATACTGGGCTACCTATTTTCTGAAAGAACTGGCGCATGAGCATTTAGCTTTATTAATTTATTTACTTATTTATGTTTAGGGACCATGAGCATGCACCTGGGCCGGATTCATGTGAGAGCGTCCCTTCCAGTTAATTATGGGCTTCTCTATTGGGCCTTCATCAGTGGGCTGCATGTTATCAACAAGTGGAAAATATGTTCCATACGAAAAAAAGGATGAGCTACGTATGGTACGGGGCACTAAAGGATCGAACCGTGCAACGACTTCCAAAACATTGTGTTTGTCGTTCTAACAACACATTTATATTTAACCAACAGACAAAATATACTACTGATTGTACATTGAAAACAACAGCAGCAACCAGGGCTGGGGGTGCAACCAAAGTAGTAAGCAGGCCAGAAGAGTGAAGACGCAGCTCTCTTTTCCAAACCAAACATCAGCCATCATTACAAAAGGGCTACGAAAAAAGAACAAGTGTATGCATCAAACTAAATAAAGATCCTACTACACCAAGTGTACGCATCTAACTAACTGGCTCAGTTAGACGTTACTATTTATTAAGCTGTGGAGATTGGCTGACGGCTTGAACCAGATGGGTGCCTAACGGGGGAAACTCCAGCCAGCAGGTCGAAGTCTGATAGTTACGACCCTCTCTCCTACTTTGGGCTGCAGAACGTGGCGGCACATATCAGGGTATGGTGCATGCAGAGAAGCATGGTACGCTGTGTACACATAGTTTTGCCTGATGAACGAAACCGCGCTGCCATCATGATCCTTGCCATCGGTTATCTCCTGGTTAGTCGGATAATTCGGTCCGACAAACAGAGAGCGTGTGCCAAGGCTACTTACCAGCCTCCAGTCAAAAATTGCTGAAGGCCCAGAGAAGCTGGGATCCTGCTCAAAGACCTTGCAGTGACTGTGATTGTATTCCACGAAACAACATGTCCGGTACGTGTGAACGATCATCAATCTTTCGCCGTTGTCTGATCGAGCCAGGAACCACCTGCAACTGCCATGCCGCTTTTCTTTGAAAGGTTCTGGGATTAGGAAGGGTAGGGACACCAGGCGGCCTACAACATCATATCAAGTTGGAGTCAAATAAAAAAGGGCTCTTGATTTAGTCAATCTTAAGAACATCATGTTATGAGCATGAATATTTTTTCAGTAAATGTTGACAGTAATATAAGCAAGCCATCATGATATCATACGAAAGTAACATACTGCTGTAACAGCCGTTTGTAGCGATGACTGGAGTAGGCCAGCAATACGTCCAGCCATAGAAGGAGTCGATAGCGTAAATGAAGCCCTTGTGTTCAGTGGCATCAGAGAACCATGGAGGATGTATGATCCTGCTATGGACGTGCAGATTTATCTACTTACCGCAGTGACCTATCAGATAGGCGAGACCGCGGTTGAAGAAAGCAATTAGCCTGAAATCTTTATAATTCCCAGATCTTGTGAGCACTTGGCTGATTACAACCTTGAGCAAATCAAACTTGGTATCATATTGGCTACTGTAAGATTTAGAGTATTCCGGGCCGCGGTGCCAAAGCAGTGCAGTGTTAATCGAAGGAAGGGGGATCAATCGTTGGGTGTAGACCTCCACGAGCATCCAGCTGCCGCGACCGTCGACGAGCACCATCCAAGATGTGTTCATGCCGACCCAGTACATACCGTTAATGTAGCTGAGGCTGATGGGGATCAGATCGCAGTGAAGGGGGTTGATCCTCGCCACCCTATGATCATTATGCTGCGTGACACGCCGTTTCTGAAGATCAGGCGGCATCAACAAGCAAGGAGCTGGCTTAAAAAGCTGCGGCCTGAGGGCTTTGAGTAAACGGCACAGCCCCGACAAGCACACGGTGAGCGGCATGGTACAGAGATTGTCCACACGCGAAACAATGAGCTTGATTACCTCTGTGAGGAGAAAATTCCAGCCACTCTTTCGGCGGACGCTGCTCGGTTCTGCCATTGTTAGTGCTTGGGGTTCGGACGAGGGGGGGAGGCGCCTTAGCGGGGATGGAAGCTTGGACGAGATTATGTGCGGACAAAGATGGAGAAGCGAATATGTGTTGCGGGAAGTGGACAGGTGATGATGGCTACAACATGCCGCTTGACCTACGAGACACATACCAGCAGCGTAGGGTCATATCGATGCCAGACAACTTGCTTGAGTGATCACAGTACTGGTACTCCCTACAGTACCTACTACAGTACTATGCCCTAGCTTACTAGAGTAGAGTAGTAGAGTAGGACTCTGCTCTACTACTAGCACCAGAGGAGTAGTATATTCTAATCTAAAATAGTTGCAAACTTCGATGCCCGATCGTGGAACGACTATGAACCATGCTCAAAGACCGTGTCTACGTGGTGTTTGGACTTATATGCAAAAAAATAGCAAGATGCCCGTGCATTGCACGGCACACCATCATCACCAACTCGGTTTTTTCTCTACTCCTACTCCTATAAAAGACTCAGTTAGTGATGATGGAGGCGAGGAGGCATGTTCAGCCGGGTGTGCAGCGGACGGCACAACACTATTCGATTTGTAATAAAAAAAGTACTTGTAGAGATAGAGACATAGGGAGGAGCATGTGGTAAGGCCTTATCTGTAAATGTGGAGAGAGGTGCAGGTATCTTTTGTAAAATTGTCATAGTTGGCTTTATATCCGTCAGATATAGATCGGACGGTCTATATTACAAGATGGCAGGCAAACCATCATCACCAACTCGGTTTTCTATAAGAGTAGATATATATATATAGATATAGATAGATAGACACTAGGGAGTACTAGTAAGGACACCATCTACTGCTTCGTGTGCTACTCTTGTGCTCCATTCGGCGGCCGCAACGTCCCCTACAGCCACTCCCTCCTGTGCTCCATTCGGCGGGCGCTGTTGAAATCTGGGAAGTGCACTCTCGCGACTGCTGGCAGCCACGACTTCACCGACGACGAATTCTTCCCGACCTCGGCAACCTCTTCCTCAATGACATGGGCGACAACCTCAACGCCAACGGTGCTGCTCCCGTTGCACCGTATGTGTTTCTGTAATTCCTGTTCGAAATCGTGGTAGAATTCATGTTTCTACTCTGTATCCTACTACTATGCTAGTCCACATGATTAGTTTCATCTCTGTTATAGCCATCATGATTTATTTTGTGCTTATTCGGATTAAATCTCATCGTAACTTGCTCACATATTCAACTGGCGCAACGTCCCCTACAGCCACTCCTGTTTCATGGACGGCCTGGTCGATGCCTCGAAGGAGCCCTTCGTCCACTGCTATGAGTGCCTGATGCCGTTTTGTGGCTCGTCGGCGGACATGGTGCATCACCTCACGGATGCGTGCAGCGGTCACTGCTGCCCTTGGCGGTCAAGTACGACACGTGCTACCGGTTCACCATGCCGGAGTCGCTGGAGGATCACCGCCGCTTGCTAGTCTCGGAGGAGGACGACAACGTCTTTCTCTTGATCGTGGGCACCGGCGAGGCCCATGCAGGCCGCCGCCCCGTCTTTGTAGCGTGCGTCAGGGGCGTCGCCGCTGACACTGACACGAGGCAGATTTACGGGTGCAAGGTCAATGTTACTACCCCTCCGGGTCACGTGGGCGGCGAAACCGACCTCATCGGACAGACTTGGAATCTGAGGAGCTGGGACTGTCCCGCCAATGTGGACTTGGAAAACCCATGGCATCCGTTCTATCCTTTACCCGCCGACTCGGTGCACGGGGACTCCAAGGAGGTTCACCTGGACATACGCATTATCAAGTGCACTGAGAAAACATGTAGTGTGTGTCTAGGCGCTTATGGCCCGTGTCTTTGCCGCTTTTGATTCTGTAAGCTTGTCATTAAACTTGAGTGGCTTTCGCCGCAGTCCTTCCTTTGAACTGCTCCTCTCAGTGAGCTGATGTAAGACACTTTGGGTTTCATTTGATAATGGAACTGGGGAGGAGCCTCCCCGTTCTTCTAAAAAAAATACGCATTATCAAGTTAAATGTTGATCATTAGTCTTCGCTCAATGTAATCCGCTGTCTAAGCATGTTGAGACTTCCATGCAGGACCTTGCTCTATTGGAGTATCGCGCACGAATAAAAGTGTATCCGTTTATGGTTTAGTCTAGAATCTTCCATGTATGAATTTTTACTACAGTACTGGTGAAAGACTTATGATGAACCATTTCTTACATCTCCTCTGCCCCCTTGCAAGTCATCCTGATTTAATCCCTATAAGGGCATGGTTAATATTACTTAATAGTATAGCCAACTATTGACTATAAGAAAGTGCCATGTCATCTGTAGCCAACATGTATAACAATCGATACTCAAATACTAATTCTTAAAGATCATTTCTTGCAAAGCACAATAAGTGTTATTTCTTCACAAGTTTTGGATGCAGGTTGAACAGTTGAACGCTTTTGTTTGCAAAAGATACCTTTTTTTATCTATTTCACCCGGATATTTGTGAGCTCTAGAGATGAGATAATATCCGAAGAAACCTATCGATACCTGTTACACATGAGATGACCCCCACATCCTTTTTCAAAATAAACAACGCCCCGATCAATGCATTTCACTCTTCGGTGCAACGCACGGGCACCTCACTACTATAGATTAGTACGACCAAAAAATGAACTAACATTATATATAGTACGATAAATACTGATGCATGTCACCTAAAATTATATCATTCAAAACTATGTTCAAATACAAATCCAACGATATAGTTTTTGTTGACATGCACTAACATTTTGTCAGTTAAATCTTCAGTCAAATTCAATGGGGGACTAATAAACCACGACCGATGTAGTACAAGTGTAGAGGGCGGCGCTGCACGGGAGTCTCACCTCTCACCCCGCTCGTGGCGCGGCAGTAAAGCCATCATATCAAAAAACCCAACCACTCCCAGTAATAAATGGCCTGGTAAAATAAACAGACAAGCAACCATCACATCCCTCCGTCTTTTTTGCATTTCATCTCTCTGCATTTACTTTCTCCGGTTCATCTCCCACACTCGATCCCTAGCTACTACTCCTAGGGCCAGTTCTTTTGGCGGCTTCCCCAGCTTTTCCCACAAGACTAGTCACAGTGGAGAGTAACAATAAGGTGCCTCACTCATTTATTGGGGCTTCTAAACTACCACTCCGTCCTGGTTTATTACTCACCATTGTAATTTGTGCTAAATTTTGACCAAAGATTTAACTGATAAAATGTTACTCAAAACACTTAGGCGCGGTGCATCTAGGTGTGTAAGTCATCTTACGAAAACCAAATAATCCCAAAACACTTAGGCGCGGTGCATTAACTTCTACCTCGTTTCTTGTTTCTTGACATATCAACCAATAAGAGATAAAGAGTGTGCATGCTTTTAATGTCTTGAGATATCAAACACGACATGCAGTGGTTAGTTCATTGCATGCAATACTATTAATTAGAAAATAAACATTAATGTTTCTCGTTTTCTCCGCCTCCTTGGTCACGGTGCAAAGAGAAATAACCACAGAGAAGGAAGCTAAAATTAAACAATCAAACGAGCATTTTTGCATTTGTTTTGCATTGAATCGTTTCACAAACTTGACTAGTGCTGTTTTTCTACTTTTACAAAAACCGCATCATAATGTTCAAACCTGCATTTGCACGTACATAAGTAATAGTAATACTCCCTCCGTCTAGGTGTACAAGTCTTCCCTCCTTCTTGGTCACCGTGCACAACCAAAGATGACTTATTGACATGGACAGAGGGAGTAGCATAGTATACAAGCATATATCGAGAGTGACGTGTAGTCCAATAGTATATAGTAAAGTTTGTGCTATATGCACGTACTTGCAAAATGCGTAATAATACACAATGTTTCCAAACATTCCCTTTTACATACTTAATTAAGGACGCTAAAAATTCCTAAACGTTCGTGATTTATCATTTGCGTCCCAAAACTAATGAGATCACCTTATGAAACAAAACTTATACTCCTCCTAAAAGCCACGACGCTCGCAGGAGCGCTTGCGGCACGCCACGAGTGCCCTGGTGCGCGGCCGTTTCCCAGCACGCCGACACAACGCCTCTTCCTCAACCTCGCAACTCGCGAGGTGATGATTGGCGGCTTGCCGGCGGGCGAGCGCGATCTCACTGGTGTGGTGATCCGGCGCCAACAGGTACTCCTCTTGGTTGGAAGCGTGCACCCGGTCCACGTACCGCCAAGCGTAGATGAGGCGCTTGGGCCCGACTGCACTCAGGGCGTCAGCACAGGCGTCCTCCGCCACCCTCACGGCCCTCGCACAAGCCTTCTGCCAAAGAACCAATTGCTTGACTCTCTCGGACGCGACATAGATCTCCCAGAAAGCTTGTTGTGCGGTGCACTTCTCTTCTTTGGCCTTCTTCTCCGCCTCTATTTTGGCGTGCTCTGCTGGAGGCAAAGCCTCCCACAAGGCGACATCCATTTCTTTCCAAAGCTCCTCAAGGCTGGGGGGGCTCGGCGGGCGGCGCGGCGTTCTCCTTGTAGCGGGGAGCCGAACGTCCTGCGACGCGCGTGCCGGCGAGATTGAGAACACCGACGCATCCACCTCGACGAGTCGCGGCGAGGAGCGGAACAACGACGCGTCCTCCTCGACTAGTGGCGGCAAGGAACGGAACAGCGACGTGTTGCGTCGCGGTGAGGAGCGGAACACCGACGCGTTCTCCTCGACTAGTGGCGGCGAGGAACGGAACGGCGAGCAGAACGCTAATGCATCCTCCTCGACTAGTGGCGGCGAGGAACGGAAAGGTGATGCGTGACCGTCCGCGCGGTGTAGCAAGGGGCTCCTAGGGCTTGGGAGGGGAGATGCCATGGTGGTCGACGTGAGAGGGAGGGGGAGAACATAGCGATGAACGTGAACGTGAGGGGGAGGAGATAGCGATGTTGTGGGAGGCGCAGTATTTATAGCGAGCAATGGGACACCTACGTAAGATATGGACTGAGCTGCACTGACTTAACTACAGGTCCAGTTGCGTCACTGACATGTGGGCCAGTACACTCCTAGGCCCGTATGTCAGTGACCCAATGCACCTGAAGTTAAGTAAAAGCTACGTGGGCATATTTTTTGGAGTAAATTACGGGGGAGCGAAGGGGTGGAAATATTGCTAGTCACAACGGATTGGACGAGCGTGGGGGGAGGAGAGTCATGCATGCAGATTTTTTCACACGGGATGGAGTGGTGGGACCGCCGGAGGGAGAAGGAGAGTTTGGCACACATATTGTTTCCACACATGGAGAGGAAAAGATTTGGAGACGAACGGGCTTCCTACAGGTATGGGGAATGGTGCATAATAACTCATCTTGCATGCCGAGCTAGGTATAGCCTCAAGTCATTAAAAACATACACGCCCCACACATGGTCATATTTCAAGGTGCACTAAATTATTGCATGCGATGATTAAGGCTGGCCATCATGGTGGTATCTTAGCTTGTATCATGCACACGGGAATAGCAAACATGCTGATGTGGTAAAGAATTAAAGAAGAGAGGGGGGTTAGACTAACTAGTGTTCATGCATGCATTGGTAAACACATTTTTTTGTGAAGAACGACAACATTAGTTGAGTACTTTTGCAGACTTCAAAAACTATTCCACCGCCTCTACTATCTTGCTAAGAGTAGGTGAAATTTTTGAGTCGATCCCTTTAAACTAGAAGGGAGGTAGTGGTACTCTAATAGCTAGGTGTGTAAGTCATCTTATGAAAACCAAATAATCCCAAAACACGTAGGCGCGGTGCATTAACTTCTACCTCGTTTCTTGTTTCTTGACATATCAACCAATAAGAGATGAGGGTGTGCATGCTTTTAATGACCTGAGACTATCAAACATGACATGCAGTGGTTAGTTCATTGCATGCAATACTATTTAATTAGCAAATAAACATTAATGTCTCTCGTTTTCCCCTCCTCCTTGGTCACGGTGCACAGCCTAAGATGACTTACTCACCTAGACGGAGGGAGTATCAACATTCACAATGTCAAATCAATATTTTTACACTCATTATAAAACGTAGTTCTTATACTCATTATAATCAGTATTGTAGATATTGATATTTTTAGTATAAATTTGGTCGTGGGATTTCATTGATGCCTGTCAAAGCGTGGAGGAAGCGGAGCTTAGGGCTTGCATTGCCGGTCTCTACATAGAAATTTCTCTTCATAATCCTGTAATTTTAGAGACTGATTGCGCTTTTGTGGTAGCGTCTCTTGCATCGGGGGACTATGACAGGTCTGCTATGCGTGACCTGAAGATGAAAGCGTTGAGCATCTCGAAGTTGATCAACAATCTTCAATTGTCAAAGATTAGCCATTCGGCGAATAAGGTGGCACACTTAATCGCTAAGTATAGCTTTGACAATAGATTAGATGGTATTCTTGTAAATAACGTACCGCCCTGTGTGGTGAATATTGTATCGAATGAGTGTACTGGTGTGGCTGGTTAATTAATATAAGGTGGTGTTTAAAAAAAGTATATATTTGGTCAAACATTTTGCAAATGGTTGATGGGAGTAAAAAGGACCAGGGGGAGTATCATGCATGCGGAGTAGGCAAAAAAATTGCTCATTTTTAGCCGGTCGAAGTCTCAAAGGGCGCGACCGCGCGAGGTAGGCGAAGGTCGTGGGAGGCGCGACGGTTGGCGGAATTAAGTGAAGTTACATCGACGCGCCGGCATGGCGTGCGAACAGGAAGAAGCTAGACCGTCAGGCCTACGATATGGGTCTAGTAGACATGACATCTAGTGGGTCCCGCATAGTTCTCGAGAACTCTTTGGGGGCTTGCAGCCGTTTAACCACCGGGCAAGCCAGCAACCCCACGCCATTCGCACGCCCTACTCGTCCCCATCTTCTACCTCACAACAGTTCGCTCCCAGTCATCCTGTCCTTTCACATTAGTTCGCTCCCAGTCATCCCGTCCTTTCACATTAGTTCGCTCCCAGTTTTTTGCGGGGTACAACAGTTCAACTTCTCCAAACCCTCCTCCAAAATCCATGGCTTCCCAAATCTCCATGGTTGCCGTTGAGTACCAGGTTAGAGCCATCACCAGCGATCAGTTCATCGTCATCTACACACGTGGATCTGCGACGGTGAAAGCATGGCTTGCTCGCTTCCTATGCATGTTCAACAGTTCAACGGATGAGTGGGTCGCTGGGCTAGATGTTGAGTACACCACAATCCTAGGAC